>NC_142603.1:30855137-30888432 GCF_041222555.1 Hakea prostrata
CTAAATCATTCTTCTCTGATGCGCAGACCTTCATTAAACAATTTGGTTAATGTACTAAGTAAGGGTGGTCATCAAGCCAATATCCATGGGCTCGGTTCCCACCATAATTATCAATCAAAAAGGGTCCATAAGTCTCTTCTACCGCGCCGGGTCTTTGGACCTAAAGGCAACAGTGGATCCCGGGGTTAGGGTCGGGGATGTACCAGAACAAGAGGAACAAACCTTAATGATCGGAGATGAAATGGAAGCAAAACGGAGGAAAAGTTGTTGTCATAGACCCCATTGGCATCTTGTGTCACATCCACCCGGGGTACTCCTATCCTGGGATACCCGGGGAAGTGATCCACAGCCAAAAAGATCAAGTTTAGGAACAATCATATCCACTTAGCACAATAATATAATCAAAAAGCAAGAACAAATCTTTGTATTCAAATAATTTAATAATACAAGTCAAGAAAGGATCTCAGAAGGATCGCAAAGAACATCAAAGTGCGGAAATGATAACAATAAAATAAATAATCAAAATGTGGAATGAGGCGGAAACCCATTCTACAATAATAGAGGAAGGTAGATCGAGATAGGGTACATATTACAACCAGCTCTCAAAAGAAGGGAAAGAAAAAGGTAAACAACTAAGTTACGGTTTCTTCTAACTTATACAATGTTTCCCCAATAATAAAATCATAAGAAACTAGACCAGGCCAAATCTGCTCCTGACAAATATCAGTCTCGTACTGATAGTCTTCACCAATGTAATCACCAAATCAGAAGTGTAAGAGTCATCAATTTGGTCTTCATAATGTTGACCATCATAGTCAATAGTAGTAATACCTGCAGAAAAGTCTAACAAAAGATGTTGCAAAAAGGAGTGAGTTCAAAAGAACTCAGTAAGGCGATTATTCCATAATAACACGGATACCGATACAAAGCATAGCATGATGCAATATGATATGAAACACATGATGCAATTATGATTCTAACTTTATATATGCTAGTCTCTATGGTAAACATGCTTTAAGTCATAGCACCATAATTCTTTGGGTAGGTCTCAAATCACTCTTCCCTCAACCATCTCGGCTTCTTGGGTTCTCCAGTGGTACTTGGGTCCTGCATCCCTCTCGGACAATCCATGGCTGGGGTTTAAGTCACCGCTCTCTCACATCACCATTGGTATAAGTATTGGCGCATGTCATGATAAAGCCTAGCCCAATGCAAGTCATCTACTTAGTCATATCATGTCAGATCCAGATATGTCCATTCCTCGCCCCGGGCGATCCTTTCTGGTATCCTTCACACTAGAGTCACCGATATTACCCACCGGACTCATCAACCCTATTGGTCATCCACAAATAGTAGATGGGAAGCTCTCACGTCCTGTCACGGATATGACTCATTGATCTTCAAGTGCTCGTGAGCCTAAGTCTAGCTATTTGCAACCCTACCAATAGATGGCCCCTTTTAGGTATCCACAATGCGATTTATGTCCTCTCACTGGATGGTTACCGGTCTTGAGCGCCCACAAATCCACACTACTACCACGGGTCGTTCGGTCTCAATGCCCTTCCGATTCGGGTCTGATACGATAGGGACATCCTAGCCAAACACCACTAGATAAGTCCTATGTATGTCATCCAATGATCCAGGAAAGCGTCGATGGGCATCTTCGGAGAACATCCCATACTATTCCCTCCGATGTCCAAGGACAGAAATGTCAATAGGACATTCCCCAATCCCAAATCATACCTATTCAATCACATTCTCAATTCCATCACATCATACATAAATGATATTTCATCATATGAAACGAGATATAATACAGCATGATCAATCACATATGTAATTAACAAGAATACATAATCATGTTAACCAAAGTGATATATAACATGGTACTACTGTCTTGAAGTATATACAACAGTCATATGATGTTAGAAATACAACAATTAATGTGAATCTATCAAGTTTCCAACATAGAGACATAATTCGCATAATCCATGTAATTATGGTAATAACCGTCCTTACCTTAAGTCGTGATGATGATAATCCAACAAGCTCAAAAGAATGATCCAAGAATGGTATTAAGATCCTAGACAAACATGGAATGAAAGATTAGAAAAGAAATCGGAAAAATCGGAGGTGGAACGGGTCAAATCGGACAAGAATACAGTTTAGCAGCTTGGTTGATGGTCTTGGTTGATGGTCTTGGTTGATGGTCTTGGTTGATGGTCTTGGTTGAGGGTCTTGGTTGAGGGTCTTGGTTGAGGGTCTTGGTTGAGGGTCTTGGTTGAGGGTCTTGGTTGAGGGTCTTGGTTGATGGTCTTGGTTGATGGTCTTGGTTGATGCTTTTGGTTGATGGTCTTGGTTGATGCTCTTGGTTGATGCTCTTGGTTGATGCTCTTGGTTGATGCTTTTGGTTGATGCTCTTGGTTGATGTTCTTGGTTGATGCTCTTGGTTGATGCTCTTGGTTGATGGCATCAACCAAGAGGATCGACCAAGACAGTCTCGGGGCTGCATAGTGGATTTTGGGGTATTTGGTCCAAAATTGGTCTTCCGGGGCTCGAATCGATCCGAAACTTGGAGGGGATGCTAGGAACAATAGCAGGAGACTACATAGCAAGAATTAACATGATCCAATGGTCAAATTGAAAACTCCCAATTTGAAATCCTATGTTCTATATGCTAGAACCATAGTCTTCAAGGAAAATCATTGCAACTTCAAGAGGACTTAAAAATTTAATCAATAGAATGATGAACAACAGAATATAGACAATTGCTAACATATAATTAGACCTAATTGAAAGAGAAAATCATATTAAGAGATGAATTCATGTCGTAAAGAAGAGAAAAATCAAAATAAGAAAGCAAGAACATCATGTATGAGAATCATAGCATGGAAAGGATGAAGAGAGGTTTAATCAAAGCAAAAGAGCTTGTAGAAGAGGTGGTTGCAAGGTTGTAGCACCTTCTTCACGAACTCAGTAGCAAGAACATCATGTATGAGAATCATAGCATGGAAAGGATGAAGAGAGGTTTAATCAAAGCAAAAGAGCTTGTAGAAGAGGTGGTTGCAAGGTTGTAGCACCTTCTTCACGAACTCAGTAGCAAGAACAATAGTAGATACGAGTAAAATAGAGAGAAAGTGAGAGAACACATACCTTGTAGATGAATTTTGAGAAGAGAGACCAAGATTTCTTGAAGAAACCTTCACCAAAGCCAAGGAGGAGGCTAAGAGGAGCCTTCTCTCGTTCTCAGGAGTTGAAATGAGTAAAATAGGGTTCGAGGTTCGAGGTTTCACTTAAAAAGAGGAAAGAATATCCAAAAAGCATATTTTTTTCTCAAATGGTCGATGCTCCTTGGTTGATGCAATCGACCTAAGATAGTTCAGCAGAAAACTCAGCAATAGCTCAGTAACTTTGGACAGGGATTCAGAGGGCTATACGGGGTCAAAATGAGTGAGGTTTTCTCCTACAAGTCAATTAAGAAGCCTAGTTTCAGGAAATACCTTCAGATTGAGCACGGGAGTTCATTGGGTACTTCAAATAATTCACCCCTCTTCGATGCGCAGATTTTCACTAAACACTGACAATGTACTCAAGTAAGGGGTATCATCATCAATGTCCATGGGTTTCGGGTCAAACACCATATCTTTCATAAAGAGGGTCCACAAGGACAATTTCCATCACTTTGGAACATGGATATACACTAAGGTAAAGGTCGGACATGACTTCCTAAGGCTTTCAAAGATAGTAATACTGAAATCAAGGTCCAACTTCAAGGTCTAACATTAAACAAGCCTTTCTTTATCCCAAAACAAATAGGGTGTCCTGGCTAGGTTTGGGCTGGATTTCACAGCTTGACCTCCATTAGAGTTAGTTGCATTCTTGCATATTGTCTCATATCATATTGCTTCATGATATGTGCTTGAATTGGATTGTAATTGTTATTTGTATGTGAACTACTCGTTGAGTTCTTTTGAGCTCACCCTTCGGGGACAAAGTTTGCTTTAGATGATTTAGCAGGTGAAGAAGAGATCCCGAGCTCCTATTTGGAGATCCTTCCCTTATACTATACAGCTGAGGAACTAGTGGGAGTTGATGGTAGCACATGGTATGATCCAAGTACCAGTATGGAGTACTGTGAAATCCAGCCCTATCCTAACCCTGACCTTGACCCGGAAACTAGGTTGCTTGTAGGTCCGAAGACCTGGAGTAAAGGAAGAGGCCAACTATGGGCCATCTTAGTGGAAGACATGGTGTTTGACCCAGAACCCATGGAAGTTGATGATGGTGTTCCATACTTGGAGGCTTGTTCAGAACTAGAAAGGAAACTGCAGCTTGTTGAAGATGAGTCAAGTTGATGGACTTGAAGTATAGTTGGACATGATTCGAAGACATTTCTCTATACTAGGTAAGCCATATGTTGTGTTGGGAGAAGCTCATTAGGTTTGGACTTGAGTTGGGCCTCCAATTCCCTGTCTTGGCCTTGCTGACTAGCTTGGTCGATTGGGCCAATCGACCAACAAAGCCAGAAATTCGAGAAAATCCTCTATTTAGGGTTTTTCGCTTTCTATTTAAGTAAACTTCGTATTTCTTAGTATCCTCTACCTCCAAAACTCCCAGAGAATGTGGGAAGACTCTCTCAAAGCTTTCCTTGGTGAATTCGAAGAACTTTTCCAAGATCTCAAGCTTCTCATCTCCGATTCTTCAATCTAAGGTCGGTGATCTCTCTCACGTCATATAGATCTACTCCTTCTATGATCTATTCTTTATGATTGAGACTATGAAGATGATGCTGCATTCTCTGTTAGCAACCATCACTTCATTGATCTCCTTCCATTCTCAAGGTTTTATGACAATTACGTTGATCTTTGTCATGATCCTTGTAAAACCCTCATGAAACCATGATCTCCCTTTTTATCCAATTTCTTAGCATGATTAGATCTGTTTTTCATGATGGACTTGTGTATGATTTCCGATTATCTTCTACTAGGATGAGATTTGATCATCTCTAGTTTTCCCTTGGATTCATAGTATATTTTTCATCGAAAACTAGGGTTTTTACTAAATTAGAGAGTCACGATTTCAAATTGGTAAGTAGTGTTTTTGATCATTGTTAGTGGCTAATCTACACTCCTTTAGTGTTAGAATACTGTTCTAAAGGTTTCCTTCAAGTTTCGTATAGTTTCGAATCTTGTAGATTGAGTTTCCGATCAAAATTCACTTCTTTGCTTCGTCTGGACTCAGTTGGTCGAATGGTTGGTCGATCAGGTCGATGAGACCAACCAATCGACCAAGCAAGTCGGTAGCTCTGTGTTTTTCTCGATTTGGTTCGTTTGTTCTCCAATATTTTAGGCCTCTTTCCTAATGTTGTATCTATGATTGTTTAGGATTTATTTGCTAGGTTTGGAACCTCTCTCTTTGATCTTTGGATAATCATCAACGCTATTTAAGGTAAGGACAGTTATTTCCATAATTACATAGATTGTGTGAATCTTAGTTTCTATTCTTGGGTTCTATTAGAATCACTTCTATAAATGTATTTTCTTATTATTCTATTACCGATGTAAGTATGTTGACTACAGTAGCATCATGTCCAAGTATTCTTTTGATTATGAATACTCATTCTTATCAGTTACATATGCGATTGATCATTTTTATGTGAATCTTTCTATATGATGAGATATGGGTTGTGTATGTGGTGACCGATTTGAGAATGTGATTGACTAGGTATGATTTGGGATTGGGAAGTGTCCTTTTGACATTTCTATCCTTGGACATTAGTGGAAATAGTATGGGATGTTTCTAATGATACCCTTTGACACTTTCTCGAATTATTGATTGTCATACCTAGGGCTATCTAGCAATGTTTGGTTAGAAATACCCCGTTATATCAGACCTTATTCGGAAGGGCATTGAGACCGAACGACTCGTGGTAGCAATGGGGACTCATGGGCGCTCAAGACCGGTAACCAATCCGTGAGAGGACATGAGTCACATTGTGGATACTCGTGAGAGGCCAGTTATTGGTAGGGTTGCAAATCGTAGACTTGGGCTCATGGGCGCTCAAGACCGGTAACCAATCCGTGAGGGGACATGAGAGCTTCCCGTCTGTTATTTGTGGATGACCAGTAGTGTAATATCCAACCCTATTCTAACCTTGACCTTGACCTGGATCCACTGTTGTATTCAGGTCCGAAGACCCGAAGCGTGGAAGAAGAGATTTATGGACCATTCTGATTGATGATCATGATTCGGAGACTGAGCCCATGGACATTGACAATGATACCCCTTGCTTAAATGCATTGTCAGTGTTTAAGGAAAGTCTGTGCATCGGAGAAGATTAATATAGTTGATGTACCAAATGACCTCCTGTGCACAATCCGAAAGTATTCCCCAAAACTAGACTTCTTGATTGAATTGTGGAAGAAAACCTCACTCAATTTGACTTTGTATAGCCTTTTAAATCCCTACATGAAGTTGTTGTTTAAAACCATAGTTTTCATGCTGAAATATTTTGGTCAATCCTTTTGGTCGATACCATCGACCAAAATATCCTAGTCTGCCAAGTTAATGATTCCATGGAATATTCCTTTTCTATTTATTATAACCTCGAGCCTTAGCCCTATTGCAATCATTTTCTCACCTGGAAACGTGGGGAGAGCTTCCCAAAGCAGCTCCTTGGCTAGTGTGAAGGGCACCTCATCAAAAACTCTTTGCTTATCATTGATTCTTGTCTTCATCTTCCACACTAAGGTATGAATCATCATTCCACTCTCTACCCTACCATTTTCTACTCTTTTCTATTGCCACCTTGCTGATGAGAATTGGGAATGGTGCTGCAACCTTGCAACCACCACTCCAAGTGTCTACTCATGTTCAATTCATGATTTCCTTAACTATTCATTGATGCTATGCTTCTATCTCATGCCTAGCATATGTATTCTATGATTTATCTATTAGCATCATGCCATTTGGTAACAAACTGAGTTATAGGATGTATTATGTTCATGTTTAACATTGCCATATGATTCCAATCGAATTTCTATTAGTTCCTCTAACTATTACATGACATTCCTCATCAATGCAATCAATTCCAACTCATGCCATGATGTTTATCACTTTAACTTGATAGCTCAAATTGGGGCTTTTTGTTTAGACCATTGGATTGGGTAAATTTCTTAATTTATAGTGTCCTACTACTATTGTTAAGTATGCCTCAAAGTTTCAGATTGATCCGAAGGCCGAAAAACTCATTTCGGATGAAAACCCCCAAAATTCACATTTCTGTCTCGAAGGAAATTTTGGTCGATCCTTTTGGTCAATACCATCGACCAAAATGTTGGCAGACAGCAACCTTGGCCAATTTTGATCCAATTAACATCCGATCTTCCCGACTTCTTTTCTAATTTATTATTGATGTTTGTTTAGGGCCTTAACAATTCTATTGGACTATTCTTGGTATTCTCAATTCATCATCAATTCATCCAAGGTAAGGATGGTTATCTCCATAAACATATAAGTCATCAAATATTGAATTGTGTTTTATTTAAAGAATGAAATCTCTTAATTTTCTTTCAATCATTATAAGACTGTTACATATGTGTTAGAACAGTAGCATTTAAATCTTTATACTCTTGTTGTGTTACTTTATCATTTTGATTTGCTTATGTTTATAATGATTCGTTTCAATATCATGATTCGATTACTATTATGGATATGCATTGGATGCATGAGAAATGATGAGATTGGATATGTGATTGCTTACGTATGACTTGGGATTGGGGGTGTCCTACTGACACTTCTGTCCTTGGGCATCGGAGGGAATAGTATGGGATGTTCTCCGATGGTGCCTATCGACACTCTCCCGGGTTATTGGATGACATACATAGGACTGTCTAGTTGGGTGGCTAGGTTTATCCTTGTCGTGTCAGACCCGAATCGGAAGGGCATTGAGACCGAACAACCCGTGGTAGTGTATGGTTGGATGGGCGCTCTAGGCTGGTAACCAATCCGGTAGGGGACATAAACCATGCTACGGATACCCGAAAGGGGCCATTTATTGGTAGAGTTGCATATGGATAGACTTGGGCTCACAGTGGCTCAAGACCGGTAACCAATCCGTGAGAGGACGTGAGAGCTTCCCGTTTACTATATGTGGATGACCAATAGGGTTGATGAGTCCGAAATCCGGGATTTCGCTGACTCTAGTGTGAAGGATACCGAAAAAGGATCGCCGGGGCGAGGAATGGACGTATCTGAATCGACTTGACCGATCGAGTAGATGACTTGCATTGGGCTAGGCTTTACTGTGACATGCGCCAGTACTTGACCAAATGGTGATGTGAGAGAGCGGTGACCGATCCCCTTACCACGGTTTTTTTGATGACTTTACCAATCTTCCCCGGGCATTCCCAAGATATGGAAATGGGAGAGTGACTGACGACCCAGAGAAGTACGGTGCTATGACTTAAAGCATGTCTACCCTAGAGACCAGCATTCATAGAGTTAGACTCATATTTGCATCATATGTTCCATATCGCATTGCATTATAATATGTTCTGAATGTGTATGAATTATAATTATGGAATAACTTCCTTGCTTAGTTCTTCGAACTCATTCCTTTTTGTGCAAATGTTTTAGATTATATTCTAGGTACCGAAGACTACGATGGCACCTCCCTTGAGGTGGACTATGATTCCACATACTACCCTCCGGGTAGTAGCGTCAATGAGGATCCGTATATTGGAGCCGAGGAGGATTACTATCCGCACCAGGGTTAGCCCCACAGTTGTGCGGGAGCGGCAGCGTTGGGTTTACTTCATCCGTACTGTTGAGGAGACTACCATTAGTATAGAAGAAACCCTAGCATAGTGCCCCATTCCCCTGGTGTATTTATGGAACCTTTGGTCTTGTAACTACCTTATCTTTGAGATTATCTTTTGACACTTGGACATGTAATTGACGTTATCACACTTCTTTTCCGCTACTCTGAGAGAGTGGTTATCATACCTTCTCTCACCCTTATGATTATGCTTATACTTTAATGTTATTGTCTTCCGCACTCAGATTTATTTAATCTTATCTTATTCATGATACTTAGTATTAACTGTTTTTACCATTGATTATTACTGTTCATTATTATGTTACCGTGTATGTGGGAGGCATGGACCTCAGATCATTGATCCTTAGACTGTGGATTATATCCCGGGTATTGCAAATGGGGTACCGGCTGGGTGGATGTGACAAGTAGGGTTGATGAGTCTGTAGTCAGGGACTATGCTGACTCTAGAGTGAAGGATACCGGAAAGGATCGCCAAGGGCAAGGAATGGACGTATCTGGATCTGAGTTGATATGACTAAGTAGATGACTTGCATTGGGCTAGGTTTTACCTTGACATTCGCCAATACTTAGACCAATGGTGATGTGAGAGAGCGGTGACTTATACCCCAGCCATGGATTGTCCTGAAGGATGAAGGACCCACTACCAAACGGCGTTGTGTGATGAGACCTTCCTAAAGAAGTATGGTGCTATAACTTAAAGCATGTCTGCCTATAGAGACCAGCATACATAGAGTTAGATTCATACATTCACTGTCTGTTTCATATCGCATTGCATCATGTTATATTTTGTAATCATGTTATTTATGTTGTTGTGGATTAACTTACCTTTTTGAGTTCTTTCAAACTCACTCCTTTTTGTGCAATCTCTTTTGTTAGACTACTCTAACAGTACTGAATATTATGAAAGGCAATATGAGGAAGCGCAAGCTGAAGAAGCGTACTACATGCAAGGTGTTGGCTACAATGAGGATTACATTGCTGATTCCTCATGTGATCATGACACGTACCATGATTAGCCCCAATGTGGAGTGAGAACATCCGAGTTTGATTGATGAACTCTACATCTATGAAGACGTTCTTTATAAAATAGAAGACTCTTAGTTTAGTTTGACTTTCTTTTCTTTACTTTCCTTTGAGAACAGTAGTTATGTTTCTTTTTAGATTTATGAGCTACATTCCACGGTAATTGTGGAGTGAGATTCCACTTCACTCTACTCCTTTTTTATTTTTACATCTGGTATCATTTTTTCGCACTTTGATAACATTGTCATTCTTTCCTTATTTGGATCTCTTGTTCATATTATTATACATTGATTATATTCTGTTCATGATTATGTTATTGCCTATGTGGGAGGATGATTTCCTCGATACTTGATCTTCGAGGCTGTGGATCACACACTCGGGTATGCCAGATAGGATACAGCTGAGGAACCAATGGGAGTTGATGGTAGCAGGTGGTATGATCCAAGTACCAGTATGGAGTACTCTTATGGCACCAATCAACAATGATAGAAGACGCCTTGCCCACCGATGGGACTATGAGCTGGACATCGATCCCAATTTACCATAGTACAAGCCCTCGGAGAAGAAGGCGAAAATAGAAGAAGAAGAAGAAGAACCAGAATCACTAGAAGACATAGATTAGATTTGATTTTGTTTATTCTTCTCAGTTGTATGCATTAGATTTGATTATTCTTCCACGCACTTTATTACTCTGATAATTTGACATCACTTCTGCACTCTGATATTTGTTTTGAGATCCTTACTTTTGATTTTATTCTTTAATTACATTAATACATTGATTGTCACATCCCCCTAGCCAGTAAACTAATCACGATATCCGAAGGTGTGATCCATAGTCCCATGGTCAAGTTTAGGGCGATCATATACCCACATTGCACAATAACATAATCACATGCAATGAATAATCAATGTATAATTATATTAAGAACTAATCAAAGAAAAATCTCAGAGTAAATCTCAGAAATAAATAAGGCAGAGGGGGTCTTTGGAACGACTATGGGTATCTTTATTACATTAGCTAAAAGTATAATCAGAGTGCGGAATTAAATGATACCAATAAGAGAAAGTAACTATAGAGCATAACGGAAAAATAACTCTATAGAACAAATGTGGAAGTTAGGTCAAAACTCTAAAGTAACTCTAAAGTATTACAAATAAATAAAAGTAAGATTAAGTCTATTCATACAACTCCGTAAACTCAAATAATGTATGTCTAAACTCGAAGACTTCCGTGTCCAAATACGGGCGCACTAGCTCCAAAATAGGACTAATCCTTGTACACTCTATTGTCACACTGGAAATCTTCACCATTATGTTCATCACGGCCAATATCTTGCATGTAATATGAGTCACTTGCCATGGCCTCGTATTCTTGGCTCTTGCAGTCATAAGTATCTGCAACAGAATCTAAAGAAAACATATCCCTCGAAGGGTGAGCTCAACAGAACTCAACAAGTAGTTCAATCACAATAAACAACTACAAGCAGTTCAGAACAAGTATGATGCAAATGATATGAAACAATGATGCAAAAAAGCTTATGACTTTATATATGCTGGTCTCTAGTGGCAGACACACATTAAGATAGAACACCATACTCCTCTAAGTAGTCTCAGTCACTCTTCCCTCACGGCCTTAAGCACGTCTTTTGGGTTCTCTGAAGTAATTGGGTCAGGGTATCTCTCTCGAATATTCCATGGTTGGGGTTTAGGTCACCACTCTCTCACTCCACCACTGGTATGAGTATTGGCACGTGTCAAGGTTATACCTAGCCCAATGCATAGTCCTCTATTGTGCCACATCAACTCGAAGTCAGATACCTCCCTTCTGTGCACTAGACAGTTTGTTCCAAAGATGATAGCCTCCCTTCCGTGCCATGACAGTTCGTTTCAGTACCTCCCTCCCTAGAGTCATCATATCTTATGGCTCCAACCAACTCAGACTATGGACTCTTAACCTTATTGGTTATCCACATACAACAAACGGGAAGTTCTCATGTTCTCTCACGGGTTGTGTGAAATTCAATCCAAAACTCTAATCCAGAATTCTACTTGTTTGTAGGTTTGAAGACCCGAAGTGAAAGTAGAAGACAATTGTGGGCCATCTTAGTTGAATACATTGTGTCTGACCTAGAGCCAATAGAGATTGATGATGGAGTTTCTCCTATGGAAACCATACCGAATATTGAGAAGAAGTTGCAGCTTGTTGGGGAAGAGCTTGGTTGATGGACTTGAACCCTAACTTAACACATTTAGAAGGTCCTACAATGCTAGGTAAGACGCTTTGTTGAGTTGGGAAAAGTTTCAAGTGAGTTGATGAATTTTGGAGAAGTTAAGACCTATTTTTGGCTTTGCTGACTACTTTGGTTACTCAGCCTTGGTCGCTCCAAGCGACCAACCCTGACCAACCAAAGGTGTCACGGATAGTTTTATCAGTCTTTGAGTTTTTAGGTTTTTGAAGCCCTATATATCATAACTTCGAGCTAATTCGTCCCATAATGTTCTAAAGCCTCTGAAGAATGTGGGAAGCACCTCTTAGCACTCTCATTGCAGTTTTGGAAGATCCCCAACCATTCGTCGAAGTTCTTCTGTCGAATCTTCTTCCTCAAGGTTGGTAATCACTCACACTCTCGCTAGATTTACCCTCTCATTGATTTCTACTTACCTCTATGATTAGGAGGAAGGTCTTATGTCAGTACCATGACCTTTTCTTCTCTCCTTGTAGTTCTAGAGTGAATCTCCATTCACTCTATTACTTTGTGAATCTACACAAGATGATTTCGAAGGGAAATCAAGTGTGATCTTTACGAATGAATATTCATTTGAAGACTTTGGATTCTATTGCATGTTAGATTCATTCCTATGTTAGTTTTTGATTATGATATATTGTTCTTTCCTTCCTAAAGTGAATTCTCATTCTCTTTAGTCTCTCCGTAGAATCCGTGGATTGAATTAAGTAAAAGCCTAGTTTATGATTAAATTGGATTTCTATTCCATTGATCATTCTTAATGCTTAGACCATGCTAGATAATCTTATTTTACTATTTTAGAATTTCCCTTAAAATTTTGGAGTGTTTCGAATCCCGGAAGATGAGTTTCCGATAAAAGAAAACTAGAGGTTCTATCCGTATAGGAGCACCTTGGTCACTTTGGAGCGACCAAGCATGACCGACCAAAGTGGTCATGATGACAAGTTCACTCTGTTTTGATTAGTTTTGATCTCCAGCCTTTGGGGTTTGTTCCTAATGCCTATCTATGTTTGTTTAGGGTTTTTTGGTAAACTTTGGACCTATCCTTTGACTTTTCTCCGGAGTTTATGAATCTAATCAAGGTAAGGAGTTTGTTTACAAATAACCTAAATTACATGTTTGCTCATATTGGAATTGAATTGCATGATCATACTACTATTTTTAGAACTTATTTATTATTGTATTGTTGTTGTAGCTATTGTAATAACTACAGTAGGACATTACTCATGTGATTTGCTTATCTACATTGCATATGAATGATTAGTTATTACTCATGTGAATAGGTATCAGTTATGATTATGATTGACTGAATTGAGATGTGATTGCCTAAGTTGTAACTGGGAAATGGGGAATGCTCTTTCGGCATTTCTGTCTTTGGACACCAGTGGAGGTGGTACGGGATACTTTCCTATGGTGCCTCTTGACGTTTTCCCTGATTATTGGTTGACATACCTAGGGCTTGTCTAGCAGTGTTTGGCTAGGGTTACCCTGTTATATCAGACCCTGTTGGAGGGAAATTGAGACTGAGTGACGTGTGGCAGCAATGGGGATTTGTGGGCGCTCAAGACCGGTAACCAACTTGTGAGAGGACATGAATCACATTGTGAGGGGCCATTCATTGGTAGGGTTACATTAATAGACTTGGGCTCATGGGCGCTCAAGACCGGTAACCAACCCGTGGGGGACATGAGAGCTTCCCGTCTATTATTTGTGGATGACCAATAAGGTTAAGAGTCCGTAGTCCGAGTTGGTTTGTGCCATAGGATACGATGACTCTAAAGGGAAGGATAGCGGAAAGGATCACGAGAGGCAAGGAATGGAAGCATCTAACCCTGAGTTGATATAACTAAGTAGATGACTTGCATTGGGCTAGGTTTAACCTTGACATGTGCCAATACTCAGACCAATGGTGGTAAGTGATAGTGTTGACCAAAACCCCAGCCATGGAATGTCCAAGAGGAATACAGGACCCAATTACAACCGGAGAACCCAAGATATCGAGACGGTTGAGGGAGAGTGATTTGAGACCTACCCAAAGGAATATGGTGTTTATCTTAAAGCATGTCTGCCACTAGAGACCAGCGCATATATAGAGTTAGATGCATATTTGCATAACTGTCTCATATCACATTGCATCTTGTATGTTATGTAATCATATTATGTGTGTTGTTTGTGAATGAATGCTCTATTCTTTTGAACTCATTCATTTTGGACGATGTTGTTTGATCTTTCTGCAGGTACTGATGACTATGAGAACTAGTACTACAAGACTGTAGTGGATGACTCATACAATTCCCAAGGTGCTGGCTATTATGACTACGATGGTGAAGACTATCAGTGTGATGTTGGAATATATCAGGATTAGTCAGACTTTGGTGCTTGTGTGTCGGCGTCGAGATACTGAAGTCTTTGCGTTTAGACATACTCTTTTTAGATTTGAAGAGACATGTGTTTAGTCTAGTTTTATTTTTAGATTTGATTCAATTGTAAATACTTTTGAGATTGATATACTTTTCCGCTGCTGTTATAGAGTGATTTTCCGCTACACTTTATAATCTGATTATTCTTTTGGTATCTTATTTCCACACTCTGATTTGATTGTAATCTTTCTAAGAATCTTTCTTTGATTACTTCATTAATAATATTTATACATTGATTTAGTCTTGTTCTTGATTATATTATTGTGAATGTGGGAAGATGATCGCTATGAACTGATCCTCGGGGCTGTGGATCACACACTTGGGTATCGCACTTAGGGTACCGGTGTGATAGGTTGGTGTTGAAAACATGGACTGAGGTTTTCTAATTAGAATAGGATTATGTATCCTAAAAAGTCTAGAGTTTTATTTTTATTTGTTTTATATTTGCTTTTCCTACTTAGTATAGGACTTAACTAGGTTCTAACTATAAATACCCTATTGGGGTCTTGTGAATAATATACTTTAGAGGAGCAATTCCTCACATTACAACATAGTATAGAGCAAGCTTTTGTTTTCATCCTACGGAGGTGCTGTAGAAATTTTTTTTAAGTCGTTATTCACGTGTTTGTTTTCTTTTCCGGTATCTTGGAAATGTATATTGGGTGATTAAGTGAATATCTAGGAAAGTTTTGTCTAAGAAGTCTGATATTTAAGCAGTCTGGTTGTGTCCCTCCAGTTTTTCCTAGTGTATTTTGGTTCAACAATATACCAATTGGAGGTAACCTGAGGAGATACTTTTCCCGTGAATTAGTGGGAGTTACTCTGTAGTCAACAACAGTTCGTGATAGAAGCAATAACAGCTTTTGCAAATTTGAATAGCTCCAGGTACTGTTTCGTATTTTTTGAAAATAGTTCAAGGACTTTTTCGTAATTCTAAAAAAGTTTAGGGACTTTTTTTGTAATTTTCAACAAATTCAGGGACTTTTTCGTAAATTTTTAAAAAGTTCAAGGATATTTTGCAATTTTCAACAATTTCAAGGACTTATTTGTAATTTCTAAAAAGTTCAAGGGGCTATTTGTAAATCTGAATAATTTCTCCTTAAGATGATGGTTGATCCCATATCTCCTTTATCTGGTACATTTGAAGAGTCTCCCATGTCTTCCATTTATAAGGATCGTGAGTTTTCTCCGCTTCAGATAACCACTATGAAACTTAATGAAACAAATTATCTTGGATGGTCTCGTTCAGTTTCCCTCGCTGTTGGTGCTAGTGGTCTTACTGGCCATCTTGATGGGACTTCTACAATACATTCCTCCAGGTGAGTCTGTCTTTGACCGTTATTCTAATCCTACTTTGGACTTACCAATTGCATTAAGAAAGCAGTCTCAAACTTGCACAAAACATTCTATTTCCAATCATGCTTCATATCAGTCTCTATCAGATTCATACATGCATTGTCTATCTCATATAATCTTGCATCATGTTATGTTGTGTCACATCCACCCAGCCGGTACCCTATCTGGCATACCCGAGTGTGTGATCCACAGCCCCGAAAATCAAGTATCGAGGAAATCATCCTCCCACATAGACAACAACATAATCATGAACATATATAATCAATGTGTAAATATTATAAATAAAAGATCCAAATAAGGAAAAGAATGACAGTATAATCAAAGTGCGGAAAAAATGATACCAGATGTAAACATCAAAAAGGAGTAGAGTGAGGCGGAATCTCACTCCACAGTTACAGCGGAAATGTAGCATGTAAGTCTAAAAAGAGATACAACTGTTCTTAAAAGAAAGTAAAAAAAATGGAAATCAACTAAACTAAGAGTATTATACTCTATAGATAACGTCTTCATAAGTATAGACTTCATCAATCCAACTCAGACATTCCCACTCCACATTAGGTCTAATCGTAGTACACAACGTGATCACTCGTGGGATCATCAATGTGATCTTCATTGTTGCCAACACCTTGCGTGTAGTACGCTTCTTCAACTGGTGCTTCTTCATATTGGCCTTCATAGTATTCAGTACCTGTAGAGTAATCTAACAAAAGAGATTACACAAAAAGAAGTGAGTTTGAATGAACTCAGCAAGGCAAGTTAATTCACAACAACATAAATAACATGATTTCAAAACATAATATGATGCAATGCAACATGAAACATATAGTGAATGTATGAATCTAACTCTATGTATGCTGGTCTCTATAGGCAGACATGCTTTAAGTCATAGAACCATACTTCTTTAGGAAGGTCTCATCACACAATGCCATTTGGTAGTGGGTCCTTCATCCCTCAGGACAATCCATGGCTGGGGTATAGGTCACCGCTCTCTCACATCACCATTGGTCTAAGTACTGGCGCATGTCAAGATAAAACCTAGCCCAATGCAAGTCTTCTACTTAGTTATATCAACTCAGATCTACATACGTCCATTCCTCGCCCCTAGTGATCCTTTCCGGTATCCGTCACACTAGAGTCAGCTTAGTCCCTGACTACGGACTAATCAACTCTACTGGTCATCCACAAATAACAGACGGGAAGCTCTCATGTCCCCTCAAGGGTTCGTTACCGGTCTTGAGCGCCCATGAGCCCAAGTCTACTATTTGCAACCCTACTAGTAAATGGCCTCTCACGAGTGTCCACAATGTGATTCATGTCCTCTCACAGATTGGTTACCGGTCTTGAGCGCCCATGAATCCCCATTGCTACCACGGGTCATTTGGTCTCAATACCCTTCCGAATCGGGTCTGATATAACGGGGACATCCTAGCCAAACACTGCTAGACAGCCCTAGGTGTGACAACCAATAATCCAGGAAAGCATCGAGAGGGCATCATTGGAAACATCGCATACTATTTCCACTAATGTCCAAGGACAGAAATGTCAAAAGGACACTTCCCAATCCCAAATCATACCTATTCAAACACATTCTCAGATCAGTCGCATCATACATAACCAACATATCATCATATAAAAGAATATATGTAAAAGCATGATCCATTCATTAAACAACATACATGAGTAAGCATACATTTATACTTGAATAATGAAAAAGAAAACATAAGTAAGGTGCTACTGTACTTACAGCAGTACATCATAATTAGAAAATACAATATCAATAGCGAATCTAAGAGTTTCACCCCATTAGAAACTAAAATACACAAAATCTATGTTATTATGAAAATAACTGTCCTTACCTTAAATAGCGTTGATGATTATCCAAAGATCAAAGAGAGAGGTTCCAAACCTAGCAAATAAACCCTAAACAATCATAGATACAACATTAAGAAAGAGGCCTAAAAGATTGGAGATCAAACGAATCAAACCGAGCGAAAAACAGAGCTACTGACTTGCTTGGTCGATAGGTTGGTCTACTGACCCAGTCAACTGACCCAGTCGACCAACCAGTCAACCAACTGAGTCAGTATGAAGCAAAAACATGGATTTTGATCCGAAACTCAATCTACGAGATTCGGAACTCTACGAAACTTGGAGGAAACCTTTAGAACGGTATTCTAACACTAAAGGAGTATAGATTAGGCATTAACAATGATTAAAAACACTACCTTCCAATTTGAAATCATGATTCCCCAATTTGGTGAAAACCCTAGTTTTTGATGAAAAATATACTATGAATCCATGGGAAAAACTAGAAATGATCAGATCTCATCCTAGTAGGAAATAATCAGAAGTCATTTACAATTCCATCATGAAAATTAGATCCAATCAAGTTAAGAAATTGAGTCAAAAAGGGAGATCATGGTTTCATGAGGGTTGTACAAGGATCATGCGAAGATCAATGTAAATGTCATCAAACCTTGATAATGGAAGGAGATTATGGAAGAGATGGTTGCAAGGATGCAGCATCTTCTTCATAGTCTCAATCAAGAATAAGATTATAGAAGAATAAATCACAACACTGAAGAGATCACTAACCTTGGATTGATAGATCGGAAATGAGAAGCTTCAGATCTCGCAAAGATCCTTCGAAATCACCAAAGAGAGCTTTGAAAGAGTCTTCCCACGTTCTCTGAGAGTTTTGGAGGCAAAGGATACTAAGAAGCACGAAGTTTACTTAAATAGAAAGTGAAAAACCCTAAACAAAGGATTTTCTTGGATTTCGGGACTCGTTGGTCAATTGGGCCAATCGACCAAGCGATCGACCAAGCTGGTCAGGAAGGCCCAGACAGGGAATTGGAGGTCCAACTAAAGTCCAAACCTCATGGGCTTCTCCCAACACAACATATGACTTACCTAATATAGAGAACTGCCTTCGAATCATGTCCAACTATACTTTAAGTCCATCAAATTGACTCATCTTCAACAAGCTGCAGCTTCCTTTCCAAATCATCATAGCCTTCCAAGTATGGAACACCATCATCAACTTCCATGGGTTCTGGGTCAAACACCATGTCTTCCACTAAGATGGCCCATAGTTGGCTACTTCCTTTACTCCGGGTCTTTGGACCTACAAACAACCGGGTTTCTAGGTCAAGGTCAGGGTTAGGAAAGGGCTGGATTTCACATGTTGTGCTATCATGTTTTACTAAGTTGCTATGGGATAACTTGCCTTGTTGAGTTCTTTTAAACTCACTCCTTTTTGCAAATATCTTTGTTAGATTATTATGTAGGTACTGACGAGTATGAAGGCCAGTACTATGAAGTGCAAGCCGATGACGCATACTACTCCCAAGCTGGTGGCTACGGTGACTACAAAAGAGAAGAACTCATGGGTGAAGACGTATCGCGTCAAGATTAGTCACATAGTTACTCGCTATTTGGATTCTAAGGCTTATACTTTTAGAAGTTGTATTTATAAGTTAGAAGAGACCTTAGTTTAGTTTGATTTACTTATTTCTTTCCTTTCTTTTGGAAATCGGTTGTAATCTTCTTTTTGACTTTCGATATACTTTCCACTATATTATGTGGAGTGATTTTCTGCACACTCTACATGTGATTATTCATTTTGATTATTATATTGGTATCATTCTTTCCACACTTTGATTTTATTGTTCTCTCTTCATCTTATCTTAATCTCTTTGTTTATATAGCGATACATTGATTATGCCTTGTTCGTGATTATGTTATTGTGAATGTGGGAGGATGATTTCCTCAAATACTGGATCTTCGGGGCTATGGATCATACACTCGGGTATGCCAGGTAGGGTACCGGCTGGGTGGATGTGATAGTAGTTACAATACTTACAGCAGCAATAAAATTATAAGAACAGTAGTATGATCATGCAATTCGAATCAAATACAAGTAAACATGCGTTTTAGGTTATAAGGGAACAATCATCCTTACATTAATTAACTTCGAAGAATTCCGGAGAAAAGAATGAGGATAGGTCCAAAGTTAGCAAATAAATCCTAAGCAACCATAGTTTAAGCATTAGGAACAAACCCTCGAAGATTGGAAGTGAAACAGTTCAAAATAGACCAAAAATTCAGCTACTGACATTGTGGGCAAGTCAGCTGGGTCGCTCAGGGAGATCAACCCTAGTGTACTGTATGGACAGAAACTCCAAATTTTGATCCGAAACTCAACACGGGATTCGAAACACTCCGAAATTTTAAGGGATACTCTAGAATAGTTGTCTAAGACTATCTAGCATAGATTAGACATCAACAACGATCAAAAGAAAGAATTCTAAATTAATCAAAAGTTTGGTTTTTAGCGAAATCAATCCGTGAATTCTCATTCTCTCTAGCCTTTCTGTAGAATTCACTCTAGAAGAATAATAACAATAGATCATAGTTAGAAACTAACATAGGAGTGAATTTAGCATGCTTTAGAAATCAAAACTTAGAATTATCACACATTCATGAAGATCCCACAAGATCTCATTCTAAAATCAAGTTGTGTAGATCATAGAAGCATTGGAGTGAATGGAGATTCACTCACAACTATAGAGATTGAGGAAGAAGTCTTTGCAACGATACAAAACCTTCTTCATAATTGCAGAGATAAGAAGAAATCAATAAATGAATAGATCAATGAAAGAGTAGGAGTAATCACCAACCTTAGAGAAGAAGAATCACCAAGCTGTGAGTATCGAAGAGGATCTTCTAAAACTTCAATACGAAGGCTTAAGAGAGGCTTCCCACGTTCACTGAAGGCTTTAAAACGAAGTGGAGTTGAAAACCACGAAGTTCTATTAACTAAAGCATCAAAAACCTAAAAAATCCTGACTTGACATATAAGCCCCTACCTGTGGGTCGCTCAGGCTGATCGACCTAGGCTGACAACAAGCCCAAACTCAGGGATTTCAAGCTCCAAACCTCAAAATTTTCAATGGGGCTTTTCCCAAAACAAAAAGTGACTTACCTAGCATTGAGGGACCTTTCAAAACATGTCAAACTAAGCCTCAAGTCCATCAACCTAAGTCTTCATCTTCAAGGTGCAGTTTCTTCTCCAAATCAGACAAGGTCTCCAAATATGGAACCTCCATCATCAATCTCCATGGGTTCTGGGTCAAACACCATGTCTTCCACTGAGATGGCTCACAATTGCCTTCTATGACTTCAAGTCTTCAGACCTACAAACAAAAGGGTTTCCGGGTTAGGGTTTGGGTTGGATTTCACAGACGAAACCATCAGGGCAATAAATGCTCCAAGTGCATGCTTATTAAGACTCCTCCACTTCTCGACGAGTGTTTGCTCTTCTTCAACATTGTCTCTACTAAAGGAATCTTCATACCAAGGTTGCTACGAAGACTAGGGGCTAATGTTATGAACATTTGGTTTAAACCCCTAGACCAAGTAAACCAAATGAACCAATACCTTTGATTTGGTCCAAGTCCATTAAGTTCGTAAGGCACTTCTCGACGAGGCACTTCTCAGCACAACGCTTGTTGAGAAGAGCACCTCCTGGTGGAGGCCAACTGTCATGGGGGGACTTCTCGGATGACCTTTCAATAAGCACCCGGCAAGCCACATCTCGGATAAAGTAGCGTTGCCAAAGGGTTCTGCGTATCTCTCTCTAGACATCAATTAGCGCATTAATTTCAGCATTGAAGGCACTGAGACTCATTAAATGCTCTTTGACAGCCGGGAAGCTTTTCATTCACCTAAGGTTTCCTCGAGTATTGCACCCTTCCGTTTTGTCTGCCGAAGATTGGACTTGCTGTTACATCTATGTCAACATGAATCTAATCACCTTATTCGGAGGGATTATGTACAGTTGCCTTAAGGCTTCTTCAGGAAGTTTTCGGCACTTAGCTTGCAGAACAAACTAGACATCAAATGCCATTGCCACCCTCCTTTTAGGATCAAGAGATCCAAAGGCCACAATGCATTTTCACCACCTCAGAGGTATGAACGTGGTATATATGCAAACACTCTATACAAATGGCGTGAGGCCAAGAACATTAATTATGGTTAATACTCTTCCGCAACTACCCAAGAAAACATTCTCACTTCGTCTTCTGAAGCATTTACTCCTCTCTACGAGGATTTGTGTTCATCAGAGTATGACTTAATCATTGGAGGTGGTTTCCCGTCCCTAGAGGGGCCTACACTCACTTTCTTTGTTTCTTAAGAACTAGGTTTGGTCTCATAACCAACCAGTTGGCCTACAATCAGATTTTGGAGCAACGGAATATCATTAGTCAAATTTCTACTCCTTCAATTGCATCTTTTACTCTTGTAATGAAATATAATGTAGTCTTTAAATCTTACTTTCCAATATACTTCCAAATCCACTTCTTCACACTACTCCATACAAATGATTTGGTAATTGATATGGCATAACAGAGAAAGAAATGTTCATTCACAAAATAACTAGTTAGGAACACCAGCTGCCAGCTTTGCTCTTAAATCCTTCCGCAAGATCTTTCCAGATGGCGACTTTGGAATGGCGTCCATGAAAAACACTCGGTTGACCCTCTTGTAAAACACCACCTGCATATCATCAGATCCTGTAAGAAATAGTTCATATTTTCTCAAATGGGCTGAGTTCAATAGGAATTTAGGTTGGCCCTGGGCTTCAAAAGCCCATGTAAGTTCAACCAAATCTATCTTCAGAATTGATGCTCAAACCCCCTTTTTTTTTTTTTTTGTTGGAATTTTTGGGTTATAAATGGTCTAACTTCTAGGCATTGGCTTAAACTGATCCTCAGGTAAAGCCCATATAGTCCAAATAGTTCTAACTTCTTATTATTTGACTCGATATTTTAAAAAGTTACGGAGCTAATGCAACAAATTAATCAAGCCTTTCAATCTGTCTCATACAATACCTGTTTCGAAACGTATTGCTTGATTTCATCCTCCGTAAGATCAGAGTCCCCGTCCGATTTCACAACAAATGCAACTGGTACCTCGCCAGCAGCTTCATCTTTCATGCTGAATATAATAAAGAAAATCAAATCGAATAGAAGCATAAAATAATTGGAGTAGTAAATAGTACATACATCACATTATTAGAAGCATATTTTTGTATTTTAATAAAATAACTTGTTAATAGAAAGTCTACTGATAGTTCAACTTATTTTTGAAGAATATTGATATTAGGGTGTCTCATGGGATATATATAATTTTATTTTATTTTATTATTTTGCACAAAGGGGTTTTATTAAGTCGGGGAATGGGGATATTAATATGCTCAAAGAAAGTTGAACCCATGACCTCTTCACTAAGAGGTGTTGGTTTCAACCACTAGAACAGCTCTGCGTTGGCAGCACTTATAATTTTTAATAATTAAAAGAATAACTTAGAATCATGCATGTTAAGCTACATACGGGACTACAGCAGCATCAGAGATCCTTGGATGAGCGATGAGCATCGCTTCTAGCTCAGCGGGGGCCACTTGGAACCCTTTGTACTTTATTATTTCCTTCAATCTATCAATAATGAAGAGCTCATCATCGTCATCAACATAGCCAACATCTCCTGTATGTAGCCAACCATCTTTGTCAATTGTTCTCCTAGTGGCTTCTGGATCGTTTAAGTATCCTGGAAAAAAAAGGGCAAGTGCAATTACGTCATTTTAACCTACTCAAACATTCTGATGAATTTATCTCTCGCTTCTCTATGTAGAATACCTTTAGTTTGATATAGAGAAAGATAAAGGCATAGAAATGCTTATAAAAGCCACAGCACCTACCTATAACTTACAAAACTAGTTAAATCTATTCATATTGAATCAATCCAAACGATATATGTTGGTACATCTCTTTTTTTTTTTCTTAAACAGTAGATATTGAATTGCACTAGAATGTATTAGTTAGTGAGATATAAAATATTCAGTACGAGATGACATATTTTCTTAAATCACTTAGTCAATACAATATTTAATACCGACATGTTAGACCTTATCCCTAAGTACAAAATTGCATTCATTAATATGGGCTCATGCCTCCCACCAAGGCACCAAGAATGTATGGCACTATAAATTTAGGGTGAGCATCTTTTGTCACTTTGATGGGTTGGTGAAGTGGTAGACCAACACTAAAAGATAGTGGACCAATACCAGCTAAAAGTTTAAAGTACCTACAATTTCTTTTTGATATAGAGAAAGATAAAGGCATAGAAATGCTTATGTAAACCACATTAACTTTAAACAAAGTTTAAAATATTTCATATTTTAATTCGATACTAGTTGATCTTATCTATATTGGAAACAATTGATACGATACACTTCTATATGTCTCTTTCTTTTTCTTTTCTTTTTTAACGGCAACATATTAGATTTTACTAGAATATATTAATCAGTAAAATACAGTACTTAATTAATACGAAAGGATATATCTCTTAGTGTCATTTGATCAATGCAATATTCGATACTAATATTTGAACTTTATCCAAAATATAAAACTGTATTCATTAATAAGGCTCGTACCTCGCTCGTACCTCCTATCTTTTTTTCTTTTTTTTTGGTAGAAAATGGTCTATATATTAACGTGTGAACCACGCAAGGCATCCAGATTACAAAGATTAAGAAATCCAGGATCTAACATAGGCCAAAGAGTCCGGCACGCTACGGACACAGCCTTACCAAAGAAGGAAATCAGTTACAGCATTACACTCCCTTTTAACATGAAAAAAAAGAAATATTTGGAATTCTAGAGGAAAGATTCACCACATCCCAGACTAAGTTTTGAATGTCCACTGGAATCAGTTCCCTGTTGGTCACAAATTCGATCGCCTCCGTCGAATCTGATTCCACCAGGACATTAACAAAGCCTTCCTCTAGCACCAAGATTGTAAGGCACTCTATGAATTAAGGATGGACACCTTTTCTCACTTTAGTGGGTTGGTGAGATAGTGGACCAACACCTTTAACAGAAACAAAAAGATAATAGACCAATACCAGCTAACTATAAGGAATATATCCACTTAATATTTTCTGTTAAATATTATATTTTCCAAATGTGACCACTCCATTAAATGACGTACGTATATGCATCATAACCCGCACCATATGATGCAAGGAACACCATAAATTGAACTCTTATGATCTAGCATTAGTTTTATTTTTCTTATGATATATATATATATATATATATAGACCAAGACCAACTTTTACATGTTATTCTCTTTAAGAATTATTCTCCTAAGAAATTATTTATATTTTGGAAATGAATTTTTGATAATCAGATTAAAATATTCTACTTAATTGGTTTTTCAATATAAAAAATTTAGTTTTGGAGTAAGGGTATGGGTCAACAGAAGAGGTAGAAGATGTTTGCAAACAAGTGGGGTAATCTTAACCAAGAAGAAGAAGAAAGAAAGAAAAAAAGCAAACCATCTTAACAATCACCTACCACCTATTCTTTAGTTTTTTGAGAACAGATGCCAGCATTGTTCTCTACCAAACAAATCAGGAGCATCTAGATATCAAATCATGATATCTATTGTTTTTGTATTTTGATATTTATCTGATATTGTAGATCCCATATATATCAAAAGAACTTACCAAAGAAACATATCAAAATAAAATTCCATCATCAAACTAGTCATAAATGAATTTTTGTCACTTGATCCCATTTGAATCATGCTAAATCTCAAATCGTATTGTTTTTATATAAGAAATTGTCACTACTGTACCAAAAATACATCACTATATACACCAATTTTAATACCATGTCCGTTGACCCAATCATCCAGATGGCATGATTCAAAGGTGAAAACCAATGGCATAAGGTGGGGTTGCCAAAATGTTTGACGGTCCTTATTAGAGTGCTATTGACCTAGACAGAGGTTGCCAAGTGCTCTCAAATAAAAAGGCATACAAAGTTGTTGGGGTTGGTGAGCTTAGTATGTTTTGGGTGACCTGTCTTGTTAAAGTTGTTTTGACTCAGGTCTTCGTTTATTGTTGAAGTGTTTTCTTCTATGACTTGACATCATGAAATAGAATTTTGTGCTTCAAAAATAAAATGACCATCTTATCCTTAAAAACACAAAATTCTATCTTGTCGATACATGATTCTATTGGTTTACCGTTTATGCACATGAAAGACGCATACCCATACGCCATAGATAAGTCGTATTAATGATGATAAAAAAACTCATAAATAAAAAAACTCATAAATAATGACTTCACTTACCTTTCATGATCTGAGCTCCTCTAATACATATTTCACCTGGCTGATTACGGGGAAGCGAAACTCCATTTTCTGGATCTATAATCTTTAATTCAGCATTTCTCACAACTGTTCCACATGCTCCTGATTTTATCTCAAATGGTTCTTTTGCAAATATAAGACACATTGATAGAACTGGACCCGCCTCTGTCATCCCATATCCCTGAGAAAATTTTAATTCTTAAACCTAAATATAAAAATTAAAAAACATTCAATTTAAAATTAGAAAAATAATAAATATGTATATCTTGGTTAATTATACATTTATTTTGCTTTGAATCTTCAACTTTTTTGAAAATCCTTTTTCACCTCTATTTTAAACATAAAATAAATGAGTGTTAGAACTTAGAAGTAGGATAAGGGCAAAAATAGCAAAATTCTCAGCTGGTTATTTCATACTTCATACGCACCTGACCAAGCTTGGCGTTTGGAAACTTAGCTCTGCAAGCATCTTCAAGTTCCTTCCCCAGCGGTGCAGCACCGGATTTCACTATTCGAACCGACGAAAGATCGTAATTGTCTACGGCGGCGCATTTCGTGATCGCCAAGACGATCGGCGGTACAAACAGAGCAACGGTGACCTTGTGCTTCTGCATCAGTTCCATGAATGCACAAATTTCAAACTTGGGCATTATCAGAATCGCTGACCCGGATCGTAACCCACAAAGCAGAATCGAGTTGAGTGCATAGATATGGAACAATGGCAACACACAGAGCAGAACATCTTCACTGTGAAAATACAAATTAGGGTTTTCACCATCAACTTGCTGAGCCACACTGGTAATTAAGCTCTTGTGTGTAAGCATAACACCTTTAGGTAATCCAGTTGTTCCTGATGAGAATGGCAAAGCAACAACATCGTCCGAGTTGATCTCTACACTCGGCAACTCGTTCTCGTTTGTTTGAGTCAACTCAGAATAATGCAAACAACCATCTGGAGCCGAGTCGATGCAAACGATCTTAATATTGTTTTCTTGAGCGAAGTCCTTTACCTTGTCAACGTAACAAGCTTGTGTGACGATGAGCTTAACGTTAGCAAGTTTTGCTTGCTTAGCTATCTCCGCCGGCGTGTAGAAGGGATTTGCTGTGGTTGTGATAGCTCCACGATATGATGAGCCAAGGAATGTGAAGACGAACTCGGGCGAGTTGGGTAACAAATTCATGACCACCTGACCTTGTTGTATACCGAGTTTGTTGAGTCCGGCAGCGACTTTCCGGGAGATAAGCTCGACGTCGGCGTAAGCGTAGACTTTTCCGGTGGGTCCATTGATCAAACAAGGGCGAGAACTGTGTTGGGATAAGTTCTGGAAGATATAAGAATGGGAGAGGGAGATGGTTAGGTATGTGAATATCAGGAAGCTTTGATCTATAAATGAACTCTCCTTGCTTGTTCTCCATTAGAACGAGTTGCAGAGAGAAGCGCTTCAATGGTAGAAGAAGAAGATCTCAATATTTCAGAGAACTTGAAGATAAAGGTGGTTGGAGATTTCATATATATAGTGGTTGATGGGTGGGGTTGGCGTAAAAGTTGCTAAAGTGACCATGGCCTTCGGTTACATGTTGCAGAGAGCCGAAAAGCTTGTCTTCAATTGGGGGTTGGTGAGGATGTACGTTCATCGCTGGATTGGAATCTGAAGTGCTTTTTTGGAATTTCATGTAAGCTGTAGATGGGAAGTTCATACTTCATAATCTTGTTGGATGGTTTACTTGAGTACCAATTTACAAAGAAAATTTTGCCTAGGGGGTTATATAGTAGCTTTCTATTCTCTTTATTCTCTTACCCTAAATTTTTGTTGGTAAGAAATAATTTTTCTTATTTCTATGTATTTTTATTATTTCTTACTTTTTCTGGGGGTGCTAAAATCATATATGATTTCACAGAAAAAGAAAAACATTTCTGTAATAAAAGAATGAATGGAATTTTTTTTCTTCCTTTCTAATCAAAATGGGGCTCAAATTTTTGTCTAAGTGCCACGTTCATTTGAAGAAGAATGTTATTATGCAATCCCTAAATGACTTGAGTTGATATCTGCCCTTGAAATGTAAGTCTACGTGACTAATCCAGATTTGAGACCAATATCAATATTTGTGGAAATCAATCTCATTTCGATTAATCAATATGAACAAAGGTAAAAATATTAAGCAATACATGATTTAGAATTTGAAAAAAGATAAATTACATATAGATCTCCTAGATCTACAATCAATTACATGTACTACCCTTAAAACGAATTCAATTACAAATACCCCCCGTTGCTACAAAATCCTGCTTTGACCGCACAATCAAGTATACTTGCAAGAATGTACTAGATCGGGTTGGTCGAGTAATGCCTCCTTACACCCAAGTTAGTCTAGTACCCAATCCTCGAATGAAGAAAGTAGGTTGCAACAGACAAATAGGTAGTTGGTGTGATTCTAAAAGCATACTTGATCCCTCCCCCTGGAGAGGGTATGGGTATTTATAGTTGAAGCTACCGGGCTCTTTTGGTTACATGAATCCGAGAGATTTCAAATCTCCCGGATTCATGAATCTGAGAATTATACCCATTTGGTTGTAAGATCTTTAGATTCATGAAATCTAGAGATTCACCTTTTTACACTAAAAATGTGAATCAGAGATTTATGGGTAAGGGGTGAAATTCAGAGATTTCAAAAAAGCTATACATTTGCACATTCACAAAAATCACGTCGATCAAATAGTTTTTTGGGATGAATCCACAGATTTCATTCCACAACCAAACATCTAATTTTATAAATTTATAACTCCATAGATTTGAAATCTCTAGATATTTGAAATCTCCGGGACTCATGTAACCAAACAAAGCCCTTAATACTTCAGTGATTGAGTTCGACCTGAACTCTACAATTGATTCTTTATCTGTTGAGAAAGAGCAGTCTGGCCTTCCCATCTTGATTAGGATTCTTAAACCTAGCTTCAAGGAAATTAGTGTCAGGTGTTACAGATTTCCTTTTGGTTCGTTCGTGGTCCGACCCGTGAATCTTGTCTGATCGCTTCTAGATCCGGCCGGTTTTATTTGGTCCATTATTTGGAATTTGCTAGTATCATAAGCCCCCCCCCCCCCCGCCCCCCTTGGTCGGAGCATCCTAATGCTCGGACTAAGGGATTGATTTTTTCTTGAATAATCTCGATCAAATAGGGTTGGGTCTTAACTTAATCAAAGTTAATGATGATACTTGTTAGAACATTAAGGGGTTGTATGGTAACCATTTTGGCACACTTATTCTGTGCCATTTGCCCACTTTGGCACAGAATGATTGCCATATAACCCCTAATTGTACATGAACGTTGTGTAGACGAAAAAGGTTGCACACGTCTTTTCAAACCTTTTACTTTTCGCCAAGTGGCTACGTCTTTTAAGGTGATGTATAACGGCTTTTGAATCGCAAGAGGCTTAATATCCTAACCGTTCAGATGAAATATTTCTAGTCCTTTGATCAAGAATCAAGTTCAACCATCTCGATTTGTGAACCATCAGATGGTGTTTTTCCTCAGTTGTTAGATGAGAATCTTTTCAAAAAAATACCTGGTAAGATCTTGATCGTCTGATCAATCATCTCTTTAGACCGTTGGATTGGGACCCTTTCTGGCGGTGTGAAGTCCTTTTATTTGGATCATTGGATTTGATCCTTAATCAACCCTTAGATGAGAATCTGAGAAAGGTATAAATATCAGTACCTTCTCATTTCATCTTCTTCACTTGTGAGTTGAGATTCTGGGTAAGTGCCTGCAAGCAGAGACCATCCCAACCTCTCCCTTTGCTTCTGAATTCGTCAAACGTACTGTTGGATTCTTCTACCTTCAAGAAAAAGAGTAAGTTCCTTCTTCTATTTTCTATTTCTTCATTATCATCTTTAATGTGCATTTCAGTGATGGTATTTGTTTGTTTTGTTCTGCAGTTTCTGTTCTATTGGGTATTCTTCATTTTTTGGGAAAAATTTCTTTGGCCCTCCTAAAATCTCTTTTAGGTAGAGTGATGGGGGTAAAATCAATAGCTTCGAAACCTCCTAGGTCTAGACACCATGTGTGAAATCCAGCCTTATCCGATCCCTGACCCTGACCTAGATCCTTTGATGTTTGTAGGTCCAAAGACCCGGAGTGGTCAAAGAAGAGACTTGTCGGCCCTCGTAGTTGAAGATTTGGTGTATGACTCAAAGCCTACGGACATTGACAGTGATGCCCCTTACTTGGATACACTGTCAATGTTCGGTGAGAAACTGCACCTAGAAGAGGGGAAGCTTAGTTGAAGTACTTGATGCGCTTCCGATCTTGTTTCGAAGGTATTTCTCTAATCTAGACTTGTTGATTGACTTGTAGGAGAAAACCCAACTCATTTCGGATTAGTCGGCCTTTCAATTCCCTATTTGAAGTTGCTGTCATGGCTTGGTCGACTGGCAGTCAGTCGACCAGCAGATTATTAAATACGAAATTTCCAATTTTCTTGATTATTTTAAGCGTACTTATTGGGACCTTGTGAATAGAACCCTACCCTAATCATTTGGACTCCAGAGAACGAGGAGTGAGCTTCCCAAAGCCATTTCTTGGAGTTTGTGAAGAATATTTGTCTCAATCATTGCATTTCATCTCCATTTGCTTCCTCAATTTATGTTTTCTCTCTCTCATCCTCTATTCTACTCATTCCTCTCCTCCTTCTTGCTGTTGAGACCATGACTAAAGTGCTACAACCTTCCAAACACCAAGTCATGTGTTTCCCCTTTCATTTACACTAGTTTCCTTCCATTCCTGCTATGCTATGCTTCCATTTCAATCACTAGCATTGTATTTCCATGATTTTCTTCATTCCAACTTGTTTTTTTGATCTAAACTGATGTGTATATGTATGCTAGGTCTAATTTGTTTTTGGTTTATGATTCTAATCTACTTCTTATTCCCTTAGCTGATTCCCCATTGTTCCTTGCCATTGCAACAAATTCCATTTCAATTCTTGATGTTTAGCATATAGAAATAGGGTTTCAATTTGGGTATTCCTAATTAGACCATTAGATTATGATAATACTTGCTAGATAGTGTTCTTATACTATTCCTAACAATCCCTCCAAGTTTCGGATCGATCCGAGCCCTGGAAGCTAGGTTTCGGACCAAAAATCACTATTCAGCCCGTCACTTTGTTCATCTTGGTCGATCGAGTCAGTCCACAAGTTAGTCGACCGGCTGAGAACAAAAATCTTGTACTTGCTCGATTTGCTCGATTTGAACTCCAATTTGATTGTTTCCTTCTCTAATGCTGCTCATATGTTGTCTATGGTACAAGCACTGATTGGGGACTATTCTAAGTGATACTTGGTATTATTTTCGATTCGATTAAGGTAAAGACAGTTATTGTCATAATTACATGATTTATGTGAATCTTGTTGCTATATTGGAAATGTGGTAGATTTATATTCTTTGTAATATTTTAAACATCTTGTGACTGCTGTATACACCTCATAACAATAGTACCATATTATATATCATTTTGGATTACCATGCCTACTTATTTTGATAATGACATATGTGATCAACCGTGTTATATTATATCTCTTTTATATGATGAAATGTCAATCATGTATGATATGATGGAATTGAACATGTGATTGATTAAGTATGATTTGGGATTGGGGAATGTCCTTCTGACATTTCTGTCCTTGGACATCGGAGGGAATAGTATGGGATGTTCTCCGAAGGTGCCCATTGACACTTTCCTGAATTATTGGATGACATACAAAGGACTTGTCTAGATGTGTTGGCTAGGATGTCCTTGTTGTATCAAACCTGAATCGGAGGGGTATTGAGATCGAACGACCCGTGGTAGTAGTGTGATTTGATGGGCGCTTGAGACTGGTGAGTTATATCCGTGAGAGGACATAAATCACATTGCGGATACCCGAAAAGGGCCATTTATTGGTAGGGTTGCAAATAACTAGACTTGGGCTCACGTCCGTGAGAGGACGTGAGAGCTTCCTGTCTACTATTTGTGGATGACCAATAGGGTTGGTGAGTCCGATGAGGAATATCCGTGACTCTAGTGTGAAGGATACCGGAAAGAATCCTAGGATGGGAGGAATGCACGTATCTTGATCTAACATGATATGATTGAGTAGATGACTTGCATTAGGCTAGGCTTCACCTTGACATGTGCCAATACTTAGACCAAATGGAGGTGTGAGAGAGCGGTGACTTAAACCCCAGCCATGGATTGTCTCGATGGATGCAGGACCCAATTCCCACCAGTGCTGAGTGATTGAGACCTACCTAAAGAAGTATGGTGCTATGACTTAAAGCATGTCTACCATAGATAGTAGCATAAGTAGAGTTAGAATCATATTTGCATCATCTGTTTCATATCATTTCGCATCATGTTATGTTTTGTATCATATGACTTATGTATTATGGAATAAACTGCTTTGTTGAGTTCCTTTTAAACTCATTCCTTTCGTGAATTGTTTTGTTAGATTTCTCTCAGTAGGTATTGAAGAAGCCAATGGCTCCTACCCTGAGAGACCGGGATCCCCCCATACTACTCAAGGTCCTAGCCACTATGAAGGTTACGGTGAAGATACTAAGGGTGGTTACCCTCCGATCAATAATTAGCCCGACCTTGGTGTGGAAAAGGCCATGCTTAGTTTCCACGTGTACACCTATGAGGACATCTTGTATAAGACCGAGGAGACCGTAGTTTAGGCCCTCACACTGCTATTTTGGAACCTGGATCTGTAACTTAACTTGATTTATCTACTTTCCGCTGCCACTAAGGGGGAGTGAATTCCGCTCACTCTCTCTCTTTTTGGATTATATATACTTTGGTATCTTTATTCCGTGACTCGATTATTGACCTTATCTTTTCTTTGATGTCTTTTATTATATGTTTTTACCTTGATTATTATTGTTCATGATTGTGTTATTGCGTATGGGAGGCATGGTTGTCGATACTTGATCTCTGGACCGTGGATCACATGTACCCGTGCATGCCTGTAGGGTACCATGAGTGGATGTGACACCATGCAGAACCTTTGACTCTACCTTTGAGAGGACAGGGCTATTAGAGAGGATGCCCCGGAAACACTATGACGGTGCTCGAACTGAGCCTCAGTACCTAGGGGTTTGATCGTGACCCTAGAAGCAATGATTCCAAAGAATCTTGACCTCGTCCC
>NC_142603.1:30888532-30958532 GCF_041222555.1 Hakea prostrata
TATATATCAAAATATCCGAAGCGGACCAATCTGGAGTTGCCGTACTCATTGGTCGAGTGGATTGGTCGAGTGGTCCAGTCGACCAATCGATCGACCAATGCAGGTGAGAGCTTATAAAATCAGAGTTTTAAGATATGAAATCCGAATTTGGTGGTTCAAAAGGGTACTAATCAAGGGGTAGACTATATCGGTAGTATTCTAACATAAAGGGGACCTCAAAACACTAATCAAATCAAGGTATCAAGATCCAAATTAGGAAACAAAAAGTTACCATAAATAAATCAAACATGGATCTTGATAAATTTTGAAATAGAAAACAAGGACAAGAACTATAGGAGGATGGATCATTGCTTTCGGTAATGAAAACATGAAAACATACATAGGTCTTCATGGAAAAAGGCTTAGAAGCATAAATCTAAATAAGGAAATAAAACCTACCATATATGTAATTATCATGCATCATGAAGAACACATAGTAAGGTAGAAGAGAACAACTAGAATTCTATGGATTATGGATCATGGAAAGAAAACACAACCATTAACCACTAACATGATCAATGAAAGAAGATCCAAAGAAATCGGAATTCAGATTAGAAGATTAACAGAGATTAAATCATGGTTTGATCATGAATCCTTCAAAAGCTTGCAATGATCATGGTTAAGATCATTGTTCTAGCCTTAAATCCTTAGGATGATCATGAGAACATGTTCGGGAGATGTTTGCAACAGAGAATGCAGCATCTCTTCTACTGTCTCAACTCAAAAAGGAAAGAAAAACAAAGATGGAGGAGAAGAAGAGAGAGTAGACATACCTTTTGATGCAAAAAGAAGAGTTCCGACGAAGATCCGCCAAGAAAACTCCAAGGATGCAAGAGAGATGACTTGCAGAGGTCTTTGGTTCGTTCCAGAGGGTTTGGAGGCAGCAAATACGAAGTGGACTCGAGGTTAGACTTAAATAGAGCAAGAATCAACCTAATTGCCAAAGACAGCACCCATTGGTCGAGTGGATTGGTCGACTGGCCCGATCGACCAATCAGTCGACCAATGCCGACAAACAAGGCCAAAACAGGGAATTGAAGGTCCGGGATCAAATCCAATCCTAAAGGGGTTTTGCACACAAGTCAAGTGACTTACCTAGTAGGTAGAAATGCCTTCAAACCAAGATAGAGAGCACTCCAAGTCCATCAACTAATTAGATCTTCATCAGGATTCTGTTTCCATAAATAGAACCTCATCATCAACCTTCATGGATTCAAAGCCAGACACCAAGTCCTCTACTGGGATGGCCCAAAGCTGACTTCTTACTTTACTTCGGGTCATCGGACCTACAAATAACAAGGTTTCCGGGTCAAGGTTAGGGCTGGGTTTCACACTTGGTCAGGAGGACTTTTTTCAAGATCCTGAGAAGAGCCTTCCTCAAGATTAATGTTGTCAGAGTCCTCTTTAGCAGCAGCTTGTGACTTTTCCTCTGGAAGTGCCGGCTCGTCAGCCAGATATGCCTCATATTGTGGGTCAGCTGGAAAAGGATCATCTTCTTCCCGAGCCCAGTCTGGGAGATCCATGCCTAATTTCCCGAAGACCTCTTTATGGCACACCTCACGAAAGGGAGCAGTATTGAAGGAAGGGATTGATGCAAGAATTCGCTCCCAAACATCATTCTGCCCCAAGCGATAACCTTGGATGTTGTAGGCACCTAGCGATTCGGAGAAAGGTAGTTGTTCAAGTACTTCCGAACACAATCTTTCCGAAGCTCTGGCTTGATGTGCTCGGGCTTGCTAGGGACCGCCCAGTTCAGATATCTCTCGTTCTCCGCACATTGAAATTCAAGCCAGTCACCGAACAACGTGGCAGCTTCTTTTTGCTTTTTGGCCTCGCGCTCGGTAGCAACAGCACGAGCCTTCAAAGCATCAAGGGCCTCCTCGAGGAAGATCACTTCTTCCTCATGCTTTCTTTGCAGCTCCTCAGCAGCTGCACTCAGCCGGTCTATCTCAGAATTGGCTTTGGCCAAATTCTCTTCACAAGTCTGCAGCAAGGAGCTATTGCGGCCAACCCGGCTCAATGCTTCCATGTGTTGATAGAAGCTCAACACAACATTCCTGGGAAGGCGGAAATTATCAGAAGAAGTCATGAGAAATTATGAAAAAATAAGTAAGCAAGAAGACCGGTACCTTGTGGATTGACTAACAAGGGCAACGTTGTCCAGGGTTTCAAATTCCTGGCGATCAGAAGGAACAAGACTAAGGGAGCTCCACTCTGCAGCTTTCTCAGGGTCCTGAGTCACCCTGTCGGTCAACTTCAAGGTCCACTGAGGGGTGAAGACCTCCTCACAATCCGCAGAATTTTTGGATTTTTTGTGGGAGGAAGCATCAACTGTATCATGCCTCCTTTTGGTTCAGGCGGAGGAGGAGACATTAGACCTCTCCACCATTGGCTTCTTCCCTTTACCCGAAGCATCAGCCACGGGCCTGATATTCCTGATACCCCTATAAGAAGGGTCGGGAGAGGGAACAGAAGCCTCTTGATCAACGGTCAAGGCTCTAGGCGATCGTTGCTCGGCTGTCACAACGGCCCTAGTGGCCTTCACTTGCAGGTTCTCGGGGTTCATTCTTGGAGGCCCCTTGCAAAGAAGAGCAAAAGTCGAATTGAAGACGTATCACTTCGAAGAAATTAAAAGATGATGGTTAGAAGCTCACAATGAGCCAAGCCCCAGTACTGAAGAATGGAGTTATACTCCACCTCAAGTCCATGTATCTCTTGATACCATGGAATGGATTTGATCTTCCTAACGGCCGCCTCGTCTTCTTTGGATAAGGGAAGGCTTCGGTTATTCTCAGAAGAAGAAGTACACCGCCTCCAGACGGTCGGGAAGTTAAGATCTGAGGGAGGCGCTCGACAGAAAAAGTATCGTTCGCGCCATCTTTTGTGGTTAGAAGGGCAAGTTCCTTTGGCAAGGATGCTGCCCCTCCAATCAAGTTCAGCCTTATTGCGTTTGGACAGAAAAACCCACCAGGGAGGATGGGAGATAGAAAGAACATGAAAATGCACAAAGAGAGAAAGAGATGGCGTAATGCCAAGTTCAAAACACAAACCCAAGAAGCCAACGATGAGACGCCAGCTATTGGGAAGGAGCATTCCGGGACAAATGTCCCAATGATTCAGAACTGCTGAGAACAAAGGATTAAAAAAGGGAAAGCGAACCCCGCTTTCCAGTGCATCTATGTACAGAGAAAATTCACCCGAAAGGGTTGAATCAACCCTCTCATCAGGATGGGGAGCCCTAACCTAATAAGAGGAAGGAAAATCAAAATCTTGGATTGCTGAAAGAAGGGTTTCCTCCTTGAAAATGGAGGGAACAGAGCCAAGTCAGCCATTGGACCTGGAAGTTTGAGGCTGCCAAGAAGACTCGGCAGTTACCCTAGAAGTCTTGGAAGATCCAGACTCAGGAAGGACAAAAGGAGTTTCAGTTTTTCTCTCTAAACCTTTTTGAGAAACTTCAGCAAACTCATGTCAGGGGACAGTTAGGGTTTTGTTATCACTATCCGATTGTTCGGAAAGAGGAGAAGCAAAAGCTTCATTACCACTACTATTACTAACACTGGATACCAGAGAAACCCTATTATCTGCCATTACTTGTTTCAGTAAGGTACAAAAAGAAAAAGACCGGTAAACTTACTGATTCAGTGAGGCAAAAGCTTAAGAGCAGGAAGACGCGAAGCAGACGACAAAGGTTCAAATTCCGGACTGGAAGAATGAAACCTACGAAGACAACAAACCGCATTTAAAAGCACCCGCACGAGTGTTCGGGAATCCGAACGATCGAGATTGATTCAAAATCAACGATCGAGATTAGAAGACGTTTTGAAAGTTTGAACTCACGAATCCGAAACAGGCGTTCGGAAACCGTCGCTTGGATTACGTGAGCCACGACAGATCGATTGCAAGGACACATGTGGCCTTACCCTCACAACGCTCGAGGAAAAGTGACCACCACATTAAATGTGATATGACATTTAATGGAAAACGCAGAGACTATTGCTTGACGAAGAACCCAGTTAAAAACCAAGCCCTCGGGATCGACCGAACGCTTGGTCTGGGGGGTTCATGATATGGAGAAAATATGATCGAACCGGGTTCATACCTGGTTCAACCCTCGACCCCGGTCGAGACAGAGGGAATCGACTCGCTCCCGAGCGAACCGGATCCAGAAGATGGCTTGCTGAGGAAGAAAACTTATTCAGCCACAAGCACGCCCTAATTCAACTTATGAATTAGGTTAATTACCCTAATGATGGCAGACTCGAATTGACGGCTGCGGCTAATCATTATCGAAGGGATAATCATCGCATAACCTAAAGGTTATATCAGGAGTCCTCTACTAGTACAAACTAGTAGTAGTCTATCGCTCAACGGATCTAACTGTTAAGATCCAACGACTACCCGAAGAAGGCTCAAGTGCATCCAACGAAGGAGATTCGAAGGTACACTCTATATAAACCTCACTGCCATACGAGGTGAGGGACGGAGACTGAGACTCAGACTCAGACTCAGATTAAAATACATACTAGTAGACATAAACTATCAGAGGCTTACGATCTAGATCACCTTTCCCAGTTCTTCATTCCTTAGCTCTGTGCTTCTAGCAAAGCCGTTTGTGATTAAGTTCATAAACTGACTTAGCTTTCGGAGGTGGACTCCCAACCCCTGCGGTCGGGCCACATCTGACGCTTTCGTTTTGCAGGTCATCACGAGGAGATCTAAGGGCTAAGCAGATTTTGGACGCATCAAGTTTATACTCAATAAGTTTCGTTTTTTGAAATAATAATGGGTTAGGCTGTTAGGAGTAGGTCTTTGATATGTCACATTGCTTAATAGTTAATGCTTCACATGAAGTCCGATGTAGGATTGCTATCCCTTAAGGATCGCGTAAGCTACACAATTTTCATACAATATTTAGAAACGATATATTCTACATGCAATATTTATTTACTTGTTAAAATCAAAGGGACATAAATGCAAAGTTAACCGAAATTTGATGATCAAATAGGGAATGATGTATAATTAGACATGTAATCACATAAAGTAATAGTGATACAAATGGTTAACGATGACAATTTCCCTTTCTCTTCTCTTATATCTCTCTTGCTACCAAACGAAACTTTCACTCTTAAATTATTATTTATTTTAAATTGATTCTAACTTGAAATAAAAAAGGAAACAAAAAAAGAAAAACTTGTTTTAATTTTTTCCTTTGTTTATTTAATCTGTAAAATAAACAAGCTAAATATGAATTACATCGAAGATATTGATATTTGATGTTAGGATTTCGAATATTTATGTCTCATGCTAATGTTTCTTCACATCCATCCCAACTCACAAGACTATTAATATGCGCTTCAGAAAAAGAACCTGTATACCGCTCTCTATCTTTGTTAATAACCATTAACCACAGATCCAGAAGAATGTTTGTATCGTAAGAAACAAATTTGTGAATCTTGAGAGCACCTTCAAAATCACAATCACCAGACTCAATGTAGCATAACTTGGTCCATACATTGTGGTGTTTCTCGTCATCAGCATTCTTTAAAACCCATAAGGATGTAGAACCAAGCTGAAATGTTCTGGGGATAAATGATGAGTGCGCTAAATATAGTGATTCCTTCAATCCAACCAAAATGATTGTTGTTCGAGAATTATCTAGCTCAAATTTTGGTAGCGTAATCTCTTTAAGTTCTTCCTTCATGACATCCATAGATATGATGCAAGGCGTGTTAAACTCGTAATTGAATGCCACCCAATGGAATTCCCCTCTTACATAAGTAGGACGAGCAAATGTTTGTAATCTGCAAGCTTTAGGCAAACCCAATTCCCTCCAATATCTCAATGATCCATTTAATCCCCTATGATCAGTCAAGGTGAATACCATGCATTTACAACCATCATGTCCAAAATCAAACCAACCCACAACTTTATACTTTAGGATCTTCAGGTCATAAGCTAACCCAGAGGCACCAAACCATTGGAATGGAGGAATGGGAAGCTTACGGGAACATCTAGTGATTGGATTACACACATAGTAATTCCGGTTATACCTTCGCTCTGAGATCCTTTCTACATAGACGAGAAGTAGACCATCGCACGATGCCCTAACAGATAGAAAGCCATCTTTTTCCCCCAAGCACTTCCCTAAGCACAAGTCGAACTCCTCATCTGATTCAGACTTAAAATTATGTTTGTTACCTGAACTGTGAATGACTATCTGTCCAGAAGGTTGAGATTTCCATGTATGGAGGTGGCCTTGCACAAACTGTTGATCTGCAATAGTATCACACCACAGCTTGCATACACTCCTGAATCTAACAAGAGACTTGGCTGGGACTCGTGGAAGAATTTCTCCCAAGATTATTTCGGGAGGTAGTGAAGTAGTCATGTTTTGATCCTTCTCTTGATGACAAGAGAAAGGAAACAGTTCGTTTTTATGTTTTCCATCTTTGTATGTTGTTCCATTTTAACTACCATCCAGAACGCATGACTCATGACAAATGCATGCAACATGCCTGATCCAGCCAAATATGCCCCCTGTGATATTTTATATACACTAATATATAAGTAAAATGCATGGTGATGATGCCCTAGTTGGTAAATCAAGTGATGATTTTTTTAATTTTTTTTTTTTACTTTTTTAATTTCTTTATCAGACTTAAAAATGCATGCTAAGGCGCATTGAGGATTAAGACATTCATGAGAATCAGAACTGGAAGATGCCTGATTCATGTTGGATGATGAGAAGACAATCTAGCATTACCACGGGAGCTACATATGTTATTTGCATAATTTAACTCTCATGACTAACTGGAATTCAGATCAAGCAAACTTAGAGTGACTTCTGATGAAGCATGTGAGGTGGTAAGGTATGTAGAATCTCAATCTACGAGTTAAGCATAAATCTTGAATTGTTTAGAAGTATTCCTGACTTGGAGGGGTATATTTTCTCACCATCCAAATGTAACACGAGAATATGTCCGCTTGTTAATACCTACCCAATCATCCGATAATTTGCTTAGTCATTACTCATTAGTACCTCGTGATTAACTGATTGGTATTTAGTCAAGACTCCAAAGTTGACCTGACTGAACTCTTTAGCAGGTAACATTGTCTGCGTAATCTTACTTCTCAAATCTCCAGGATGAATTGTCATCAAGTCTATTTAGATGCAAATTAGTAAATTGACAAGCTCAATGGGACTAAAATGATTACAGAGTTCACGTTTTACAAAAGAAAATCACAGAATATAAATTTACATAAGAGCCGCAGAAAAATTACCTCTCTTTCTTTGATTTCACAGGAATTCCCTTGTACATTTCTACACGTTCCTTTAATGCATCTCGACGGGGACGTGCTACCTTATTGTTAGGATCAAAAATGAGCACTTCTTCAAATGCCTTCAGGGCACCTTTTAAATCTTTCTTGTTCTCATAGGCATCACCGAGGTTATTCCAAGCAGTTACATATCCAGGCTGGAGCTTCACAGCATTCTCAAACTGACTTATACCCTTTTCAAGCTTTCCATCACGAACATAGCTGACACCGAGGGCATTGTAAACCTAATTAAATTGTTCCAGAACAAAAATTCATTAGCATGGGAAAAACATACAGCCCCAATCTAGGAGTTTAACAATGAACCATGGAGATCAGGCAACTAAAAACTGATAGTTAAAGCTACTTTGGATTTTCTAATAGGTCGAAACGAAAAATACTGGAAATAGAACTCAAGCATGAACTAAAGAACCAAAAGTCGGAATTTGTAACTGTTGTCATGGACATGAGGCATCATAAATACCCTAACTTAAAGATCCTGGATCAAGGCACTTGATATTAACAAAAACCAAGAAAATGTCCATTCACACCCAGACTTGTCACCTTTCAGAAATCCATTTGCCTTTGATAAATAAATTGTATCATCAAGCTGTCATGACTATGATTTGTGAATTTATGTAACGCCAGCTCACCATTGAATTCTCATGTAAGGAAGATTGTCAACATCATCGAATAGCTTTGCTTGGCTTGCCATGGGTCTTGCCTCACCTCAGTTTCAGCTCCAACACCAAATGTTATGCTGGAACAGTGATGCAGATCAAAGGTACTCAAAGAAGTACCCAGGAGAGAAAAAGCTTTAGTAAATTCAGACAGCCCAACCAGCAGCTTAACTCCATAATTTAGCTGAGTTGACTCGGTCATGAACTCAATATACCCACTCATTCCGGAGGTTCACATGATATTGGGGCTGTAGTCGATATCTGCTTGAGAGTCATTCAAGATTCTAGAGACATTGTCTCATCTCGCACATCATCCTTGCTAAATGGGTAAAGAGAGAGAGACCCCAGAACATCTCGCTGAGATCTCAAGAGTTTGCCCACCGTGCCATGAACTTCAGAACCAGCCCTGACATGATGAGCAAACACAGCAAGAAGCCAACAGCAAAACAACAAGAACAGTCTAGGGAAAACACTCAACCCAGAAAACCACACACAGGGCAGGTTTTAAGCCAGTAAACTCACTGCAGTAGCTCACAAGGGGGCTTGGAAAAAAAGTCAATAGCACTAAACACGGTCCACAATATACAGCAATTCATAAGGGCAACACTTCCATGTCATCTCCGCATAATATTGGAACAAACCAGAGAAGCAAGACACAAGCTGGTGGAAACCATGTGCTGAGAAGAACTGCTTAGATGTCCAGATATACTCCATGGAATGACAAAGGCTTTGGAAAAGTCAAGGAGCACCTCTAGGCAATTCAGGTGAGCTGAACTTCAAGTCATTTGAAGCTTAGGGGAAGAAGAGACTCAGAAAAATCCATTCAGGTGGAAGAAAACAGAGACTGGTCTTTGTAAAACTGTTAGATGCTTAATGAGCTTTAAACTGCTCCATATAAAGTTTCAAAATGTAAGGATTCTTCAGTTCATACCGTATATGAGATGATGGACCACAAGAAATGTTCTATGTAATACAGCTTTACATGGTACAACCACAAATAGAATCCTCTACCACAGTTCAAAAACTGAAAAGAAGGGAGAGCTTACCCGGCTCTTCAAACATTCTTCTGATACAAAGTTAGGACAGGCATGAGTGAAGAATAGGTGACAAACAAAGAGAAAGGCAGGAGAAGATGTAGGTTGAAGGAGGTTTGGAGAAGAAGTACAAGACGAGAGAAATGTTAGAACTCAGAATCATGGGCAAGAGAGTTCCTCTTGTCCATATTTGTCACTAGCAGCTCATAAAGAGAATTACAACTACCTTCCAGGAGAGGCTAAACGTAGATAGTGGGGGAAAAAAACAGAAAGCACAATTTAAGCTGAAGATAGAATAAATACCCCTACAACATTCTAATATATTGGGCTTTAGGTTCAGAGGCAGAATAAGGAACCCTCCAGTGTAGGCCAAGAGAGAAACAAGAACCACTTATTAGTAGAACGAGAGCCACTTAGTTGGCAATTGCTAATCTAATAGTAGTAGTATGTCCTCCATGGGTTTTCTTAGGCTAAACCAATAATTAAACCAGGAGAAGAAGAAAAAAAGAAATAATTGAAAATGAAACCAAGAAGAAAAGGATATTGGTGATGAGGTTAGAACATGTATTTGCAACAAAACAGGTAACTTTATGGTATTTGATAGGAACCCGCGAATCAAATACGAAAATTAATAATATTTAATTGTTGAAATACACAAGAACAAACACAAATAAAGATAAACTGGTTTTGAATGTGCCAGTCACCCCGAGCATATGCTACCCCTCTGCCAAAGGCAGCCCAAACACTCGCATAAAAATAACCGATATTCTTTCATCTTGTCTTTCCCCCTTCTTATAACCTAACCACTATGATAACCCCACTGTCTCTCCTCCACATGCCATGATCCTAGAGCCCTACTACCGACCCCTTGAAATTCACCTTGTCCTCAAGGTAAAGGAAATTTAAGAGCCTGATCTTCACGTGCACGCCTCACAACCATGCCAATTCTGCAACATTCTTAGAGGCTCAATAGCAGACAACCCAATTCCAAGGATGCAACTGGTGTCTAATGCCATCCTCCTCTCATATATGGTCAGAACCTGTTCCAAAACTTTCCTCACCACAAATTGAACATAATCCAGCATCCATTAAGTCCCCATAGAAATTCCCAACCTGGTGGTACCTCAAAAAACTCCAGATCTAAATCTTCTGCTACCCCCATTGAATTTAGCTGATGTAAGCATGCTCCTGGCAACTCCCTTTAAACCAGCAGAAAAGTAAAGAATGGCCTGAACAGTATTTGCAGCAAGAGTGGTGACAGGATCTGAAGGAGTTACAAAAAAACCTTTTACCAAGGATCATGTTACGGTTTGCATCATTGGCATTGCGCATGGCAGCAAAGGAGTCGTTGCACGCCACCGCTGGGCTGTCAGCCTTCTGAAATAAAGATCCACTGTCAGCCTTCTGGAATACAGATCCACTCCCTGGAGGATGTAGATCTTGTAAGTTTTGCCCCCTCCCTTCATGTGCTTCTTCTTATCAACGTGGTCATGGTTGTGGTTTGCATGATGACGTTGGTGAGGTTTTCGACTGCTAAAAGGACAAGATCCAGATTCCACTCCATGCCCTAAGCTGATACTCAGTCCCATAGCCACAATCAGAGGCACGATCGCCATTCCCTGCCCCGTTGGGGTTGTCTTTGTGAATTGGAAGTTCAGTGAAGGGTACCAGGTCTCTTATGCTGCCATCAGTCAAGCCATCTCCGCCTCGGCCTCTAGAGCAACTTGGGGCAATGGCTTGGTCATCAATTGGAGGGAAGAAGAAAGGGAAATTGGGATTTTACCGCAATGCCCCTGGTTAATTTTTCATAATAAGAGCCATAAGCATCTTGGGCCCCTACATGTATGTCTACATCAAACCATATAAGTTGTGGGCCTCATAGTCTTCAATAAAGCCCATTTACATGGTTCAATAAAATGAATCCAATGCGGCATTTCTTTCCATGCCATGGTTGTCAAAGCGTCCGCCTAGGCGGCAAAGCAGTTTTTCAACCGCCTTGTTTCAAACTGCTAAATTGACGCCCAAACTGCAAAGGAAGTCCAAGGCTCAAAGTGAAATAGGACCTATTTTTTGCTCCGAGGGCGTCGTCCCCGCGCCCATAGAAGAAAATTCGACCGAAATTGTCAAAATTTCGGTCGAAATGTCTGCATTTTTAAAAAACGAAATGAAATTTCAATTATTTCGGAAAAGTGTCAAATTTCGACCGAAATTTCGGAGATTTCGACCAAAATTTCGACATATCAGCATTCCAACTTGTTTTTCCTTAGTTTTTGTTGATTTCTATCCTATTTTCACCTAATTTTCACTACTCCTTTGCCTTCAAACACCACTTTTGCTCATTTTTTGCCTCCAAACACCTCCTAAGCCACAACAACTACAAAGGAAATTAGAATGTGAAGCATGAGCCACACCCAACAGTTCCAAACTTCCCCTTTTTTTATTTTTGTTTTGTTCATGCCTTAAATGATCTTGTATTGCCTTGAAATTAATATATGTTTAGCCTAGGACTATGATCTATAATTGTGTTTTGTTAAACTTATCTTTTTATTATTTGCTACCATTTTTTCATTTTTTTTATTTTAATAATTATTTTCTAAAATTATGTATTTTTATTTTATGTATATATGATATATAGGCTTTAGCTTTATATATTTGAGACACCATCACTTGATCTAGTCAGTCATTTTATTTTGTTGACTTGTTGTATATCTAACCATTCTACCAAACAATTCATGTATGTTGTTGATTCTATGCATGTATGCAATAAAGTTTGCACTTGTCGGAACCAATCATTTGTTAGTATACTTAAATGATAAATTTTCAATAGTTTTGTTTTTTACAAAATACTAGTTCCATTGTGTTTATTATGCTTGAAATAGGTAGTATACAAGAATCCAAATCATTTTGAGTCCATATGAGGCCCGAAATTGAAGTTCCAATTTTCAGAAAAAGTGTCCAGTTTCGATCGAAATTTCGACCGAAACGTCGAAATTTCGGCCTTTTGCAAGGTCGAAATTTCTTCCTTGCCCGCGCCCGTCGGCAACAGAATGTAAAGCATGAGCCATACTAAACGTCGAGAATCAATGAATTAGTAAATGCCTAGACGGACGCTTTGACAACCATGGTTTGATGAGATGAACTTAAGTTTGTATTCTTTTTTTGAATAATTTTTCATAATTATGATTCTTGAATTTCTTTTTTTCTTTTTTTTTGGGATTAATGTGACTATTAAATTTTTTTTTTAGCCTATTATAGAAAGTAGTTGTATTTTGACAATTTTTAACCCAACCGCTTTGATTGCCTTATTCCCGCCTAGGCGCCACTTTGTCACCCAAACGCTTTGGTCACCTTGCCGCCTTGACAACCATGGTCTATGCCTTAGTTGAGGCCCGTTTATTTGCTCTATTTCGTTCAACAAAATTCACCAACTGGCCGAGGGTCGGGGGTCTAATTAACCCAACCCACATTTGGTCCTAAGCCGCTGGGCCAACCCCTATCTTCTCCTTGTCTTCTCCTGCAACACCCAGCCCTTAGTTTTAAACCCTAACCACCGCTGATGGTGATTCTACCTCCCACTCTTGAGTTGGGGTCAATCCAAAAAATTCTCCTTAGCTTTCACCATCAAATCTAATGGGGAAACTGAATCATGAAGATCTTTCCTTAGGGGAAACTAAATTAGGAACTTGCCTCGTTAACTGCAACCATGTTGCTCAAAGCTTCCACCATTGTTGGATTTGCATGGCTTCCTTGAAGTTGTCCCATGGAACAAAATTCGATTGATATGCTCGATATATCCATCGAAATGTCTGCAAAAATTGAATTCGAAACGAAATGTAGTAGTAGGCACAGAAAGTGTCCATATCGTTTCGTATATCGGTCAATACGAGTCGATATTTCGGCCCGATACCATATCGGGCCGAAATGATACCTGCGTAGGCTTTAAAGTATCCAAATCAAGCTCATTTTCGACATTTCGACACTATTTCGACCTACCGAGCCATATTGCCAGAGCTATTTCGACTTCCTTTTGAATTTTTTGCTGATTTCTCTTGCTTTCATCCCCTTCTACACCTAATTTCTAGTATTCCATTTCCTTCAAACACTTGATTTGCTCCTCCATCTGTGCATTTTCTCAAATCTTGCAAGGTGAGTAACCGACTTCCTCATTTTTTTATTTTTGTTTCATTTGTGCCCTAAATCATGTTAGATTGCTTCTAAATTTATGTATGTTTACTTTAGAGTGTTGATCTATGAATTTGTAGTGTCAAAATTATTTTTTGATTCTTCCTACTATTTTTTGATTTTTCTGTTATTAAAATTTACTAAATTATGTATATTGATAAAAATGTAGATGTATAGTACATGTATAAGCTTCAAATGAATGTATGTGAGAGTTGAGACACCATATTGCTGTGATGGTGTTGAATTAATTTTTTTTTCTGTTAATTATGTAATTTTACTGTATTTAATATATATTTAAATAATTAAAAAAATTAAATATTAAAAAAAAACTAATTAATTTCTGTTTTAAATTTTAAAATAGCGAAGTATTAGTGGAAGCATGTATGCAATTTTTGGAGCATGTTGTGGATATTTTTAAGATATTTTGTCTGTATTTTATATATTTTAAAATTATTTATATATTAAAAATACTTATATAGTTATACATATATTTTTTTATATTTAAAATAGGAGGTTATTATTAGAAGCATGTATGTCATTTTTGGAGCATATTGTGGAGCTTTTCAAGATACTTAGTGTGTGTTTCTACTTTCTTGTTGTATCAGGCACTCTCTTTTAAAGATGTCAGACATAGCTTGGGAACATGGGAGGCCACTGACAGCTGATAGGAGGAAGAGCGAGTGTAATTATTTTAAGAAACAAATAGGAGGAGGTGGGGCCACTAGATTGAAGCTGCATCTAGCTGGTGGCAACAGGGATGTAACAGGGTGCCCAAAGGTGCCCGTAGAGGTCAAGAGGGCAATGGCCTCATATATTACTGGTGGAAAGAAAAAGAGGAAAGAGAAGAGAACATAGAGGGATGAGTTCGAGGATGCCTACTTAGATGACCTTCCAGATCCTAAGAATTATGGTAGGGATGAGCCAGGAGACAGTGACCCTGATCCAGAGGCCGATCAGCTGAAGAGGGCGATGATGATGAGTAGGGAGCAACAGAGGATTGATGACATGAGGAGGCAACAGAGGGGTCTAGGTTGTGGGTCCTCTAGAGAGCCAGTAGGTATGGGAGGCACAGATGGCTCCCAAGTCCCTATGAGGAGGTCTCAGAGTGTGAGGCAGGAGGCTCCTATCCCACGGGCCCCTACAAGGGGTCGAGCTTCATCAGCACATCCTACCGATCAGGATCTTGAGATTCTTCACAATGATCCGGCCCTATTTAGGAGGCCTGAGCAAAAGCAGAGGAAGTTGAAGCACTTATGGGGGAGTGTGAAGGAAAAAGTGGGGATGGCTTTCTCCAAATGGGCCTATTACCATAGTATTCCAGCACATACAGCCAGGGGCCCTATTATAGAGATATGATTGAGGAGATAGGCAAGGCTGGGAGTGGTGTACAGGGCCCCACTCCATATGAGATCTATAATGTGTATTTGCCTAAGCATAAAGAGGACTTAAATGAGTACATTAAGGGATTAAAGCCCATGTGGAATCATTATGGAGTCACTGTGATGGCTAATGGTTGGACTGATCCCACTATCAGTCCATCATCAATTTCATGTTGAATTGTGATGGGAGGACAGTGTTCCTCAAGTCAGTAGATGCATCCGGTGAGAAGAAGGATGCAAAATACATTTACAAATTATTGAAGCAAGTGGTGAAGGAGGTTGGAGTGGAAAATGTGGTTCAAATTGTGACTGATAATGGCTCCAACTACAAGAAAGCTGGGTTGAAGATGCAAGAGAACTCTAGGTATTTAAACATATAGTATTAATTTTCATTTGTAAATACATATATTTACATTACACATATACATGTACACTTTATAACCTTGTATTGATGGCTTGATGCCTTGATGGATGGACAGATATAGGCTCTTTTGGACTCATTGTGCTGCTCACTGCATTGACTTAATGTTGAAGGACATTGGAAAGGTCAAGCTTGTGAAGAAGACCGTGGAGCAAGCTCGACATATTAGCACCTTCATATATAACCACACCTATGCATTAAGGATGATGAGGGACAAGTGTCAGGGTGAGTTAGTGAGGCCAGGCATAACCAGATTTGCTACTAATTGGATAGCACTGCAGAGCTTTGAGAGTAGGAAGACTGGCCTTAAGAGTATGTTTGCATCAGAGGAGTGGTTTAACTGGGAGGGTTCTTCATCAGTGGGAGGAAGGAGAGCACAGTTGACCATACTTGATAAGACTTTCTAGCACAATGTGAGGATAGCGGTGAAGATGCTTGAACTTGTGGTGAATGTGTTGAGGATGGTAGATCAGTAGAGAAAACCTACTCTAGCACACATATTTGCTGCAGTAGAGAGGATGAAGCAACAAGTTGCTCAGGTCCACCCACACGGCAACAAGAAAGTCCTTCAAATCATCAACATTAGATGGGAGTCTATGTTGCAGCATCCACTGCATAAGGCTGGTGAGTTGTTAAGTCTAGTATTTAATTTAATTTTCATTATGTTATCACACTATTAAGCATTAACTATTCCCATTTTATGACATACTCTTTTTTACATAGCATACTATTTAAATCCCAAGTACCATTACAAGGACAATCTTGGGATGAGGCAAGATTTGATGGATGCTGTCCAAACTGTAGTGGAGAAGTTCGAACCGGATTCTACTAAACAAGCACTCGAGGTGAGATAGTGATTTGAATCATTTGATATTCACAATTCATAGTTTTATACTAAGTCATTAACCTAGTAACTAGTTATTGTTTTTTCTCTTTATATATTAGATAAAGGCTTTTAGGGATGCCACTGGGAGCTTCGGTCGTGTTGTGGTCGTATCGAGACGGGAAACCGTCCTTGCGGGTAAGTTCATTCATTTATTTCATTATACATTTAATTATTATATTCTATCTTTAATTTAGTTATTTAAGTATTAAAATGACTTGGAGTTTATGTTTGTTGCAGCTGAGTGGTGGTTGCAATTTGGACGTGATTCACACAACTTGAGTAGGATTGCAAGCAAAGTGCTCTCCCAAACATGTTCTACCACTGGTTGTGAGCGAAACTGGAGCACCTTCAGCCTCATTCACTCGAAGAGGCGCAACCGATTGGGTGTGAAACGTCTAGAGGACCTTGTCTACATACATTATAATATGAGACTGAGAGAAGATCATATTAGACAAGGGATGAACAGAGAGAGCACTAATATCGAGTTGGCCGACATATTTGAGATGGATGATGATAACCCAGTAGTTGACTGGATCAGGGACAGTGGAGAGCCATTGCTGGATGAGGGAGGTCGTCCCAATAGACAGATTGCAGAGGAGATGGGGGCTGATGTGGATGAGTACATGGCCCAGGAGGGGAGGGCACATGCAAAGCCTGCCCGTCCCTTCGTGCCACACCCTAGTGCATCCACCCAGAGTGAGGATTTGATTCTCTGGTCCGACACTGAGGATGAGGTGACTCAAGCCTCCGGCGACGACGACGATGGCGATGACGGTGATGATGGAGGGGATGAGGAGGGTGTGGGACCTCGTGATCAGGATTCAGCTGATCCTAGGGACAGACCACCACCACCACCAGTACGTGAGAGTCAAGGGGGGCGGGAGGACGACCACCGAGATTCACAGGAGAGAGTCAGTTCACCCACGCGACATAGGATTCAGAACATACTGGAGCTGTATCTCGAGGCAAAAATGTTTCCTCTACATATTCGAGGAAGGGGAAGGGGAGACAGCACGGTTGGAGCACAGAGGACACGCCATCATATGGGTCCTACCGTCCACCCGATGCGGAGAGCTTGGTGGGATATATGAGATCAATGAGCATTTTGATGATGCTAAAGACTCCTCCACCTCTAGAGGATCCGAATGGCATAGGCCTGCACAGTCCTCATATGATACTGTTGTGGAGAGTATTGATTCTACCAAGTCGACATATGGTTATGGATCATATGCTGTCCCTCCTGGCTATTAGATTCAGGGTTAGGCCAGTCAGCCACTAGTGGAGCCTTATGGTTATGGAGCAGCCTATAGAGCTTATGGTGTCCCTCCTACTGTCGATTATCGGAGTCAGCCACTGGAACCTTATCAGTATCCTTATCCTTCTCCTAGTCCTGAGAGCCAGGGTGCTCTTTCATTTGTTAAGCAGATCTTCCACACTATTCCACAGCCACAAGGCCCACCACCACTAGTTCCTTTGGAGATTCACAATTTCCCACCGTCAGGAAATCTTATGCATGTGGATGAGGCCACGTACAGAGATGCAGTTGTTGACTATGTCCAAAACTATATGGGGCAAACATCATGGGAGTTATATTGTCATTTGTATGGGGTGCAGACGGAAGAGGGAGACATTGAGGCTTGAATAGAATAGACTTGTAACTTGTAAGTAATAACATTCCCACTTCTTCTCTGATTCATGTACTATATACTTGGAATGTTGGATACTTGGATGTTAAATTTTCAGTAGTTTTTTAGTAAACTAGTAGTTCTATAGTGTTTATTATGCTTGAAATAGGTAGTATGCAAAAATCCAAGTCAATTTGAGTGCATTTGAGGCTCGAAATTTTGACTTTTCAAGAGTCAAATAAAAAGTATCCAATTTCGGTCGAAATTTCGACTGAAACATGGAAATTTCGACCTTTTCCAAGGTTGAAATGTTCATATCGATCGAAATTTTTTCCTTGAGTTGTCCAGTAAAACTCCAGCCATTTCCTCCAATAGACCCCAATCCAATGCTTCCCCTTCCAAGTGTTGGACAGCCACACCCAATTGATCTCGTACTCAATATGGTGTGCCCAACAAAAGAGTATGACCTCGTAAGCCATTCCTATGCATTTCTTTCACTGGAAAATATGGACAATCCGGTCTCCATCTTCCTTCCCCGGGATTGAAACTTGCTCGGTTACCGATTGATAGGAACCCACATATCAAATAAAAAAAAATTAGTAATACACAGATAAACGGGTTTTGATGGCTCCAATCACCCACACAGCATACGCCGTCCCTCAGCTAAAGGCTCCCCAAACACTCACATAAAAATAACCGATATCCTTACCTCACATCTGTCCCCCTTTTTATAATCCACCAACTCTGATAACCGTACTCTCTCTCCATATGTTGTGATCCCAGGGCCCTAACAATATCATATACATGTTAAAGTTTGATTATAGCATGCTAATGTTCTCGATATTCACTCGGGCTACTTGTTACCTACGCACCATGTACGGACAATCGAGAGACAGGATACAGGCAAAGGCATCATGATCCAAGATAGAGCATGAAAACTTGAAAGCCTTTGATATTTAGGATTTTACCGATCAATTATACTCGTATGATCATATCTTGAGGTTTGCTCATCAAATGTATCAAGTATAGGTCCAGTTCAAGTATGATGTAAATACATATTTTGGAGAATCAATGTAAATAGTTCAGCTTCAAATGCAGAGGATGTAAATTTGTTCACCTATACTCCCGCATTTACATGAATGAAACAAATTTAGATCCCATCAGATCTTCTAATAGAAGTCTATTATCTATTGCACGTTTCTAATGTAGTGAATGTAAAATTTGATCATGAACGTCTAAGTTCTAAACAAAGGATGAATTGTTCCGTCCTCATCAAATCACTCTGCTCCAAATCCTACCTTTAATAGTGCGGCATCTATACTCTCCCCAAGGCCACCATCAAATCAATGGATCTTTTTCGCATCTTCTAGCATAAAGGCAAGGAAGCCACCTAATGCTTCCATCCCATCAGCTGGCCCTTTATGTCTTCCAAATTCTGAAGGTAGTCCTGGATCCTGGTATCCGTAGGACCCCCAACTACAACATAGCGAGCTTGCTTAAGCTTATATGGAAAATCTCTTCCAAGCAAAACTCTATCCAGGTCAACTAAGTTTACTCCTACCTCCTAAAAGCTGACTCTTTTTTTATTGCCCACATGCCTGCTAATCTCTCATGGGTTCAGAGAAGCTTTTTCTTCATCATCTTCTAGCCCTCTATTCCACCTCCACAAGTATCCCCGATCTATTTCTAGCCTTATGGGTATTCTCAAGAAACTCCTTGGGCCCCGAGCGGCCTATCATTCCCACGTATCAAAAGTTGCCCTTCTCTCTAACAGTTTTTGCCCCCATTGTATAGAGATCCTTAACCCATTGCCTCACCCACAACTTTCCCTCATCCATCACCATATCCAACCCAACCGTGTTGTATTTTGTGTTGGAATAGTGCGAAAGACACTGATCACCTTTTCTTCTTGTCTCCTCTCTTACCCCATCAAGAAGAAATATATCGCCTCCATCCGGTACTACCACCATCATCCTCGACCCTTTGCTCAAGAATGGTAATGGATTTTAAGATCCTTCTCTAGTAACTTTATATATGACTTCACAAGCAAGCTGGTGTTTGAGGAAGCTATTTCACACATTTGGTGAGAACTCAATCTTAACAAATGGAGCTCCAAGGCTGTGCACATGAATTAGAAAGCCATTAATGTTCCCTCTAGGGGGAGATAGGGTACCATCATTGTCTGAAACACTTTTCCAAGTACTTCATCTGTCCAAAGAAAATTCACGAGTCCAATCCTACCAATATTTCTGCATCTTTTACTCCAAACCATCAGCTCTATTGGAGGGTCAAGGACTGGAGCTATCGTGGGCATGGGGGTGGAGGATCAGGCAAAACCCCTATACTCAAGGATTTACTAATTCTACTGGGAATGTCAGGACTTGTCATCATTGTGGTCGTCCGGGACATATATAGAGGTTTTGTTGGAAGCTTCATGGCAAGCCTCCTCAGGTTCCTAACCTTGCATCATCTAAGTCATCTACTACTACCACTCCACAATCAGATGGGAAGACAGTGGAAATGTCTGATAAAGAATATGTTTGATTCACCCAGTTCCAAGCACTTCAAACTCACCACCCACTACCACCTTTATTCAGACAAGTGATGATACAGCCTGTGTTTCTACCTACTATCCCTAGATCTTGACTCAGGGGAGTTCAATCATATGTCTAGAATCTCAGACAACCTTTCACCCTTCCTCTTCCATTGTGACCCTTATTAATGGTTCCCATCCCAAATATTAAAGGAACAAGAACTGTCAGTCTCACCCCACCTTATCTGTATCGTTAGTCTTTTATTTACCTGAGTTTCCCTTTAACTTATTATTTGTTCATAAATTAACCACCACTTACAACTATTCTATTATCCCCCCCCCTAGTTATTGTGTTTTTCAAGATCTTATGACAAGGAAGATGCTTGGTAGAGGCCATGAGTTCAGAGGGTTGTACTTATTCGATGACATTTCCTCTATTGCATGTTACAGCACATCTACCCCTCACCAAATTCACTGTCATTTGGGCCATCCTTCATTATATAGGCTGAAAATTTTCGATAAACGCTTTTGTTCCATTTCTTCTTTACCTTGGGGGTTTTGTCAGTTTGGGAAGCTTCATCATAAAAGCTATCCCCCTCAAGTTAGTAATAAGGTAGACAAACCTTTTTTCTCTTGTTCATTCTGATGTGTGGGGACCATGTCCTATTACTTCTACTCAAGGTTTTCACTATTTTGTTACTTTGTGGATGATTATTCAAGAACTACTTAGATATATCTTAATGAAAGGCCGTTCTAAATTGTTTGATATTTTTTGTGACTGAGATTCATACACAATTTAGGGTAGTTATTGTGGAAAATCTTAGAATCATATCATAATATTTTATTAGTATCTTTAATCTAAGTAGATCAGATTGTAATATTCTATTACAGGTATTTTTCTTATTGTATTTTTCTATTCTAGATAGATTACTCATTTATTGCAATCTTCTATTCTAGGTAGAAACTCCGCCAGTGTTTTGCTGCCGGTCCCAAGCCCGGGTAAAGGAGGAGGGTTGGTGCGTCAGGTCGGCAGCCGGCACCGGAAAAAATCTAGCCAAACCTTTTTCATGGATTCGACCTTATATGATAAAAGCTATGCTAGGGCGTTCCCCGACAAAAGAAGCGACGCGCTACACTATGGCCCGGGTGTAGTGATAAGTGGGCAAGGGTTAGCTAGGGCGTCCCCTGTAAGCGACGCGTCGCATCGGCGCCCGGATGCGGTGATAAGTAGGCAAGGGTTCCCGCGCCGTGGACGAGTGCGGGTAAAGAAGCTAGTCCATAAGCATAGGATTAGATTGGCATCTTGGAACATAGGATCTCTAACTGGTAAGAGCTTAGAATTGATAGATGTTATGAGGAGAAGAAGGATTAATGTAGCTTGCATTCAAGAGACTAGATGGAGGGGTAAAAAAGCCAAAGAGTTGGATGACTTTAAACTTTGGTATCTGGGATAAAACAAATAAAAATGGAGTGGGTATAATAGTGGATAAAGATTTAAAAAATGATGTGGTGGATGTTAAAAGAGTGGGTGATAGGATTATTGCTATCAAGCTTGTAATGGAGAAAGAGTTCGTAAATATAATTTGTGCATATGCACCTCAAGTAGGACTAGATGAAAGTCTAAAGCTAGAATTTTGGGAAAATATGGGTGGATTACTGCAAGAAATTCGTCAAGGAGAAAAGATTATCATAGGAGGTGATTTAAATGGACATATTGGAAAAGATCAAAGAGGATATGAGAGTGTTCATGGAGGTTATGGTTTTGGAGAAAGGAATGACGAGGGGATTTCAATTTTGGATTTTGCTACTGCTTTTGATCTATCTATTATAAATACTTACTTCAAAAAGAGAGATGAGCATTTAATTACTTTCAAAAGTGGACAGCATAGAAGCCAAATAGATTTCTTCCTAACTAGAAGGACTGATAGATTGTTGTGCAAGGATTGCAAGGTGATACCGGGGGAAAGCTTAACGCACAACATAGACTTGTGGTCTTGGATATGTGCTTAGTCCCAAGAACACATAAAAGGTCTAAGGTAAACTATCCCGGAATAAGATGGTGGAATTTGAAAGGAGAGTACTCTAAATCCTTCGTTAATGAAGTAGTCAAACAAGGAAAATGGGATTTTAAAGGGGATACCAATGCAATGTGGAATGAGATGGCTATGTGTATTAAGAAGGTGGCTAAGGATGTTCTAGGTGAATCAAAAGGAAAGATCCATTCTTATAGAGAGACGTGGTGGTGGGATAGTGAGGTTCAAGCTGCCATTAGGAATAAAAAGGCTAGTTTTAAGACATGGCAAAGAACTAAGGATGTTGAGGATCTTCAAAGGTATAGGTTAGATAGAAATGAAGCTAAGAAAATTGCGGGAAAAGCAAGGGAAAGAAAGTATGAAGAGTTATACAATAAGTTGGGCACAAAGGAAGGGGAAAAATCTATTTATAAGATAGCTAAGATGAGGGATAGGAAGAGTAGAGATCTTGACCATGTTAGATGTATTAAAAATGGAGATGGTAAAGTATTAATTTGTGAGGAGGATATTAAGAAAAGATGGGAAACCTATTTCTCTAGTTTACTAAATGAGCATTCTTCAAGCACTTATGTTTCGGACGATTACACTTTTCACCAAGGCACTGGTGTCCGAACTTATATACGTAGAATTTCGATGTCCGAGGTAAAAGAAGCTTTAAGGAGGATGAAACTCGGCAAGACACAAGGTCCTGATGAAATCCCAATTGAAGTATGGAAGAGCTTAGGAACCCATGGACTAGTTTGGTTGACTAAGTTGTTTAATAAGATTATGAGCACAGGGAAAATGCCAGATGATTGGAGGAGAAGTGTTGTGGTTCCAATTTACAAAAATAAAGGAGATATTCAAAGTTGTAATAACTATAGAGGCATTAAATTGATGAGCCATACGATGAAATTATGGGAGAGAATAATTGAAACCCGGTTGAGACACTTAACTACAGTTACGGAGAACCAATTTGGGTTTATGCCGGGAAGATCTACAACGGAGGCTATTTACTTAATTAGGAGACTTATGGAAAGGTATAGAAAATGTAGGAAAGACCTTCATATGGTATTTATTGACCTAGAAAAAGCTTATGATAGAGTCCCTAGAGCGTTAATTTGGCAAGTACTAGAGAAAAGAAGTGTTGCAAGTAAATATATAGATATAGTTAAGGATATGTATGATGGTTCGGTGACTAGTGTTAGAACAGTGGGGGGACAAAGTAAGGAATTCCCGATAACAGTTGGGCTACATCAAGGGTCAACTTTAAGCCCATATTTATTTGCACTGGTAATGGATGAATTAACCAAAGACATTCAAGATGAGGTCCCCTGGTGTATGCTTTTGCGGATGATATTGTGTTGATTGATGAGACCCAAGTGGGGATTAATACCAAATTAGAATCATGGAGAGTAGCTTTGGAATCAAAAGGCTTTAAACTTAGTAGATCAAGACAGAATATCTAGTTTGTAACTTTAGTCATGATCGGGCAGATGATGAAGTGGTGATACTTGACGATAAAGAGATTCCTCAGAGTGATTGTTTTAGGTACCTAGGTTCAATCATAAGTAAAAGAGGTGATTTAGAAGATGAGGTTTCCCAAAGAATTAAAATAGGGTGGATGAAGTGGAGAGGTGCATCCGGGGTCTTATGTGATCGGCGTATTCCATTAAAGCTTAAAGGAAAATTTTATAGGACCGTTGTCCGACCAGCTATGATGTACGGTGCAGAGTGTTGGGCTGTTAAAAAGAATCATATAGATAAACTCAGTGTAGCAGAAATGAGAATGCTAAGATGGATGAGTGGCAAAACTAGGATGGATAAGATAAGAAACGATCATATTAGAGTTGGTCTGGGAGTTGCTCCCATAAGTGATAAGCTTAGAGAAAGTCGTTTGAGGTGGCACGGCCACGTTCAACGGAGACCTATAAATGCTCCTGTTCGGAGAAGTGATATAATCCATATTGAAGGAACTAGAAGAGCTAGGGGTAGACCTAAGATAACCTTAGGAGAAGTGGTGAGAAAGGATATGTATAGCTTAGGCCTTGTATCTAGCATGGCCTTGAACAGAACTGATTGGAGGGCAAGAATCCATGTAGCCGACCCCATTTAGTTGGGAAAAGGCTTATTGTTGTTGTTGTTGTTGTTGTTGTTCTATTCTAGGTAGATTTCTCATTTATTGTAATCTTCTATTCTAGGTAGATTTCTCATTTATTCTAATCTTCTAAGTAGGATATTCTTTCCTATTTCATAGATAGCAGCTGTGTATATATTGATTGTAAAGTTCTGATTAATACACATAAGAATAAAACACTTCAATTCCTATTTCGTCATGGCATCAGAGCCGACCAATCTTGGGATTGCTGTTCAGCTTTCAGGCCTTCATTGCCTTTAATCTCTGGTGTTTCCACCACAAAGAGATTATTCTTCCTTTGGCCTTTATCATCATTCTTTATTCAGCTCTTTGTTTTTTTTTTTTTTTTTTCCTTACCTGAAAAACAGATTTTTTCTTTCTCCGTCTTATCTGTCGTTCTACTGCATCTTTGGTTACTGTTTCACATACTATTTTTAAGCACCTACAAAGAGTATGTCAGAACCAAGAGAGGTTACTTCCGGGATTGCATTTGATCAAACAATCAAAAATCTGCAGAATGGAGAATTGCAGAATATTCAATCTGCCTACAGGCTCGATGGAATAAATTATTTAAAATGGTCTCAACTCATTCGGACCATTCTAAAGGGAAAAGGAAAGATGAGCCACCTGATTGGAGATGGACCGAAACCAAGAGATCCAAAATATGAAGCATGGTACGAAGAAGATTCTATGATTATGGCATGGATGAGGAATTCTATGATTCCAGAAATCAGTGATACATGCATGTTCTTGGCAACTGCCAAAGACATCTGGGAGGCTATCCAACAGACGTATTCTAAGGCGAGAGATGCAGCCCAAGTCTATGAGGTCAAGGTTAAAACAGTAGCAGCCAAACAAGGAAATAAAACAGTTACAGAATATGCCAACCAGCTGAAAGCTTTGTGGCAAGAGTTGGATCATTACCGAGTCATCAAGACGAAGTGCTCTGAGGATGCTGCAGTAGTAAAGCAGTATATTGAGTAAGATAGAGTCTATGATTTTTTGGTTGGGTTAAATCCTGAGTTTGACCAAATAAGGTTCAGATTCTTGGAAAACCAGATGTGCTGTGTTTCAATGAAGTTGTAGCATTGGTTCGAGGGGAAGAGAGCAGAAGAGGACTGATGTTAGAGCCTACAAGTGTTGATAGTTCAGCAATGGTATCTCAAGGAGGAGAGCATTCAACTCCCACAACCAACAAGGCATTTGCTGCTGAAACTAGAAAAACTGGGCAATCTAAACAACAAAACAAAGACAATCTATGGTGTACCTATTGCAAGAAAGATCGTCACACACGGGAAAGATGCTGGAAACTTCATGGTAAACCTCCTAGCCGAGAGTGGGGGCACAAAGGAGAGCAATCTGGAAATAATGGTCAAGCGCATGTTACATCTGCACAACAACCTGAAGCCATTAATAAAGAAGTTGCTAGCCTTAATCAGGAGGACATAGAACGTATAAAAACTCTTTTGAGCAACCTTAACAAAAAACCAGGTACATGTTCTTTGGCATATTCAGGTGAGTTTTCACTTTTGATTGGATTAAATGTCTTTAGTAATTCTCTTTCAAGCCCATGTATCATAGATTCAGGTGCAACTGACCGCATGACACACTCACCAAATCTTTTCACCACATATTCTCCCTGTCCAAGTAGTAGGAAGATAGCTATTGCTGATGGCTCATTAACTACTGTGGCCAAAACTGGAAATATTGAGCTCAACTCATCCCTCACCTTGAAAAATGTCCTACATGTTCCTAGATTATCTACAAATCTCATTTCTGTGAAGAAACTCACGCCAGATTTACATTGTAATGTAGTCTTTCACCATAGTCATTGTGTATTTCAGGACAAGGATTCGGGGAGGACAATTGGACATGCTAGAGAAAAGGATGGACTCTACTACCTTGAGGCACCAAGCCAATCACATGCTACTAATGGTAGTCCTTCTCAAACCAATAAAGAAAAAATCTAGCTTTACCATCACAGACTTGGACATCCTTCCTTTAGGGTAATCAGTCTTTTGTTTCCTTCTTTGTTTCAAGGCATACATGTTGATGAGTTTCATTATGATGTGTGTGAGCTTGCTAAACACAAGCGTGTACCACTTCCTTTAAGCAAGAAAAGAAGTTCCATCCCCTTTTATCTCATTCATAGTGATATTTGGGGTCCTTCTAGAGTTCCTAATGTGTCTGGGGCTAGGTGGTTCGTGTCATTCATTGATGATTGCACTCGTGTCTCATCAATTTTTCTACTCAAAAACAAATCCGACGTTAGTTGTGTTCTTCCCAACTTCCATTCCATGGTTAAAAACCAATTTGGAGTTGGTATAAAAAGATTTAGATCTGATAATGCCAGAGACTATTTCAATCAAATTCTAACTCCATTCTTTCAAAGGGAGGGAATTATACATGAGTCATCGTGCGTTGATACCCCACAACAAAATGGAGTAGCTGAACGGAAAAATGGCCACCTTCTTGATGTAACTAGAGCCTCCCTATTCCAATACAATGTGCCTAAGTCATTTTGGGGGAAGCAATCCTCCAAAGCAACTCATCTCATAAATCGGCTGCCTTCGAGGGTCTTAGGATTCAAGAGTCCAATGGATGTCCTTTCCCAATTCTACCCAAACCTGCAAACGACAAATAACCTTGTTCCTCGAATTTTTGGGTGTGTCTCATTTGTTCATATTCATGGACCACATCGAGGTAAATTAGATCCTAGAGCACTCAAATGTTTATTTATAGGATATTCCTCCACTCAAAAGGGCTATAAGTGCTATCACCCTCCTCCAAAAAGGTTATATGTTTCCATTGATGTCACTTTTCATGAACATAAGTCTTATTTTTCCACATCTCATCTTCAGGGGGAGCATTCAATAATGGAAGATAAGAATGGGAATTCCTTATTTGACTAAGAGTTCACTCCCAAATACTTCACTATGTCACCTGAGTCAAACTGTGAACAACCTAAACTTGTGTCAGACTCACCTGTGTCAAACTATGAACAACATGAACATATGTCAAACTTTGAAATGAAAGAGCCTATTTCTGATATTGAGCATGTGAGATTTGGCAAAGGAAAGGTGTTCTCAAGGAAGAAGAATCTTGTTCCAGAATCAGTTCAAGTTCAAGACTCCAATCCAAATTCTGGAAATGAGGTACAAATGACTAATCCTTCACTACAAACCGAATCTGATGTGCCCACAGATCAAAATGAACTAGACCTTCCTATTGCCATTAGGAAAGGCACTAGAGAATGCACAACGAAACCCATGTACCCTCTTGCCCAATTCTTGTCCTTTAAACATTTTCCCCCATCTCATAGAGCCTTTCTGGTAAGTTTAAACACCATTGCCATTCCTAACAACTTATCTGAGGCTTTATCCAATAAGGAGTGGAAGCAAGCTATGAATGTGGAGATGGAAGCATTAGAAAGCAATGGAACCTGGGAACTTGAAAGGTTACCAGAAGGGAAGAAACCTGTGGGGTGCAAATGGGTCTATACATTGAAGTATCGAGCAGATGGATCTTTAGAAAGGTACAAAGCAAGGTTGGTAGCCAAGAACTACACCCAAACTTACGGGATTGACTACCTTGAAACATTTGCTCCAGTTGCAAAAATGAATACTGTCAGAATCTTACTATCCTTGGCAGCAAATTATGGTTGGGCTTGCAACAGTTTGATGTTAAAAAAGCATTCTTGCATGGTGAACTAAAGGAAAAAATTTACATGGAGGTTCCACCGGGTTATGAGAATGATTTAGCTGCTAATACTGTATGCAAGTTAAAAAAGGCCTTATATGGACTCAAACAGTCACCGCGGGCATGGTTTGGTAGATTTACTAAAGTCATGATTAGTATGGGTTACAAGCAAAGTCAAGGAGACCATACATTGTTCATCAAGCACTCATCATCAGGGGGAGTCACGGCACTACTTGTGTATGTTGATGACATAATAGTGACAGGAAATGAAGAAAAAGAGAAACAAAGTTTGACTCAATGCTTGGCTAAGGAATTTGAGATCAAGGTTTTAGGAAGATTAAAATACTTCCTTGGCATTGAAGTTGCTCACTCTCAACAAGGCATTTTCATCTCTCAACAAAAGTATATCACTGATCTCCTTAAAGAAACAGGAATGGCCGCGTGTAAACCAGCAAGCACTCCAATAGATCCCAACAGTAAACTTGGGAATGCAAAAGAAGATGTTGTTCTGGACCGAGAGATGTATCAAAGACTAGTAGGAAGACTAATCTACTTGTCTCACACAAGGCCCGACATAGCATATGCAGTTAGTGTAATCAGCCAATTCATGCACAATCCAAAGGAAATTCACTTGCATGCAGCTCACTGTGTGCTACAATATTTAATAAGGACGCCAGGGAGAGGCCTTTTATTTAAAGGGAATAAAGGAATGATACTAGAAGCATACACTGATGCTGATTATGCAGGGTCAGCAGTAGATAGAAGGTCAATGTTAGGTCCCTCCCTAACTTGCCCTGAATCCCTATCAATCTCTTACTGCTACGGCTTGTAAAGAATTAATGGCAGAGACTATCACAGAAACTGAATTCAGAAGGACATATTCAGCAGGGGAAAACTTGAAGTACTAATCGATTCCATTAAACAACTCTGATGAGGAAATAGCTGCAAACTACAGATTGATATACTAAGAACTGATAACTCTACTGAAATTAAACAAACTAAAATGAAACACAGATAAACACAGCATCAATCGACATTTACCGATTGAGCAACACCATGGCTAAGCCATTCCTAGAGGTCTTCCCTCTCCCCGCAAGCTCGCTTGTCGCTCTATATTCCCCCCCCCTATTCTTCTCTCCCTCCTCTCTTTTGTACTCCCCTTTCCCGTAACAAACTCCAACAGAATTTACTCTTCTATCCACCCATGTTCTGCCAGTTGTCCTCTCCTCATATGTATCCCTTGTAGCAGCTGTAGGTTGCATCATGTAGTCCTTCTTCTTTCTCATATATACCTTTTTGATTAGGATCTTATCAACACTTCCCTCCTTCAGTTTCACCTTGTCCTCAAGGTGAGGGAAAATTTGAGGTGAGACTTCACATGTGTGCCAGTCATCTGCCGGGAAACGTGCAAGTACCGAAACAAAATTTTTTTTTTTTTTGATAGCCGGACTGCAACTTGCCTAATGCTCACCAGTTGAGCATCATCTGGAAGCAGGTATCTCTTTTCCTAATAGAACTGATCTAGCATAAAGAGGCACAACACGTGTGGAATCCAATGTAGTGCTTCTTCAGTCGATCCATGCCATGTTGATTTACCAAAGCACATATTGGAAACAGCCACTCGTATGATTTAACCCCATAAAAGTAAATTAAATGACCATTGGCAGAACTTATATGAGCTGATGTTGGTCTGACTGGATCCTCAGCAAGTTGATAACCATCATGAATCATCTGCGAAAAAAAATTGTGAAGCAACCAAATCTGCATAATGAGTATTCGGCAAGGTAGGCGGAGAATCCTCAGCAGCTAGATGTTCAAAATCATCTTTATCTCCATAACACATTGCTACTGTACCACCATTAGACTTCTCGGACATGAATAATCGCATACGAGCCTTGGGAACAACATTTCCTTGGAATCTACGCTCTGCTTGGAGGAAAGTCATGGTACGTGTTTTGCACAAATTCATGTTCCCACCTGCAAATGAGTACTCGTGTTGTGCTGTTTTCCTGTTCTGAAGTTGATCTTCCTTCTGAGAATCATTTTCAATAGGCTGAATATGCCAGTGACCTTGAGGGATGGGGGACCTCATAAAGGGTAACATCGGATCCTTGTGCATCTGCCGCACGAGCAACCTCTTCAAGACTACCGCCCCAAGCATGTGATCAGTCCTCTGTGCGAGAGCCCCAGAACAGATCTGCGACAAGACTGGAGAAATAGTACCAAAGTTTGGAGTGATACACGCGATTGTGAAGATTCTGGCGCTGGCGATGACACCCACACCCAGCGCACGCTGCAATTCCAGTTTTGCTGCCTGTTTTCTGTCTCGATGCTGCAAGGTTGAAGACGACGGTTTGGTTCGGTCAGTATTTGGTTGTGGTTGGTTTTGGTTTGGTTGGTTAAGTTGATGGGTCCAAAAATAATAATAAGAAAATGTGGGTTTTGGGATAATGAAATGGGCCAAGCCCATGAGAGATGGGTAAAATGGGTGGGGTCAAAATATTTAAAACCATGGGTTAAAAGATATGTGTTGGGCGTTGGTTTGTTGGGCTGGATTGGGCTTTGGGTTAAGGAAATAGGTTGGGCCCATGGTGGGTCTTTTAAGGAAGATGGGTTAGGTATTTGGTTGATGAGGTAAGATGGGTTGGGTAGTGGACTAATGAAATAAAATGGGCTAGGAACTAGTGGAATGGTTGTGGCCCAAGGGGGTTTTAGTGGGGGTCTGATGGACCAAACTGGGTATTCGTTGTGTTTGGGCCCTATGTGAGAGTCAAAACATAGCTGAACTTGGCCCAAGAAATACAGTTTTTGACCCAGATGGTTTGGATGAAACTCACAAATCGGTTTGATGCGAACCGAAACAACTCTACTAACCCTAACTCTCCATCGTCTTCTTCTTCCTTTCCTGCGAACGGAACACATCGTCGCCTGAAGTCTGCCGCCATGTGATCTTGGCTTCCTTCGATTCCTCTTCTCTTCGCAGATCGTTGATCGAGCGGGAAGTTTTATCGCTGCTGCTGCTTTAGTCCGGTAGGTATTGATGCCTGCTCCTCTCCCTCTCTGTTTCTCTCTTCTCCAAGCTCTCACATTCGGCTTCATCCAAGGAGGTTTCGCCGTAGCTCGAACCACCCAGTTCATCACCTTTACCGAAAGGTCGTCGTTTCTTCCGTTGTCCATGAGCAGAGTCTTGAGAATACTTGTAGATTCCATCCTTCCGGCGCCAAGGCTTTCGCTGCCAGACGTTAACAGCAGGTGTGACCTTCTTCCTTAGATCGAGCTTTCCCGTCTTGACTGTTGCCATTGCCAGGTCATCGACATAAGCAGAGGGTAGCTGTCGGCCCTTAATCCCTTTCACAGAGATATTGCACAGATTCTCGGCACCAAGGTTGTTGGCACAGTTCTCAGCTGCTGCCATCGGAAGACCCAATGACATCTGGAAATTGTTTCCGGCTGATCCTCCGCTACCTCGCTGCATCTTATCCACTTCTATATGATGGATGTTCTCAACTAAGCTCGAATCTGGTGTGTTCCCTCCACCAAAATCTTGTTGCAGAGCCTCTTTAAAGTATCTCCAATCGAACACTGGCCAACTCTTCTGGTAAACCCACTCTAAGGCCTCACCATCCAAGTGCTGAAGAGCCACGCTCAGTTGCTGCTCGTAACAGATGTGATTTGCCCAACAGAATAACGATACTTCCATCACCCATTCCCGTACACTGCCTTCACCGGAAAATATCGTCAGTGTCATCGCATCTCCCTGGGATTGTTAGGGCTCTGATACCATGTTGTTAGATCCCTCCCTAACTTGCCCTGAATCCCTATCAATCTCTTACTGCTATGGCTTGTAAAGAATTAATGGCAGAGACTATCACAGAAACTGAATTCAGAAGGACATATTCAGCAGGGGAAAACTTGAAGTACTAATCGATTCCATTAAACAACTCTGATGAGGAAATAGCTGCAGACTACAGATTGATATACTAAGAACTGATAACTCTACTGAACATGGTGGGAGATCTCGCGAGATCTCGGCGAGATCTCGCGAGATATCTCGCCTTTTTAGAAAGGCGAGACGAGATCTCTGGCGAGATCTGCGAGATTGCAGATCTCGCTCGAGATCTCGCCCATCTCGCGAGATCTCGCCAATATCTCGGCGAGATCTCACCAACGGGAATATTTTTGCTGCTTTAGGGGCTTTTTAAAGCCCCTAACTCGCTCGAGAGAGGCATCTCTCGCCTCTCTCGAGCCTCTCTCTCTCCTCTAACTCGCTGGAAGCCCATATTTGGCCGGAAAACTTCATTTTTGGCCGGAATTTGGCCGGAATTTGTTGGGGATTCAACATAGCAACATCATCAACTCATCTACAACAACAAATTGAAGCATATTTGTAGTGATTCAAGCATATTTCAAGGGATCTTCAAGAAATGTAAGATTTTCCCCCAAATTTGATTTTTTTCAAATACAAGGTTCTACAATGATTGTATGAGTGTGATATAAATATATGTTGATGTTCAAGCTTAGATCTACACTTTCATGGAAAAAATTTTAATTTTCTGTTATTAATTTTTTTTTTGAATTTTCGTATTTAAAAAATATATTATCTAAAAAATTAAAATTAAAGATTATAAATAAATACTTATGATATGAATGTGATTATTATTTATGTTAAACTACATTTAGAGGGCTACAATCTCATGTATTAATATTTTGATTATCATGCTTGCTGTATTTTTTTTATTTAAATAATTAAATAAAATAATTATGAAAAATAAAATTTTTTAAAAAATTATCTTTTTTTTTTTTAAAATGATGCTTATATTATGTAGTTTATTTTAAAAATACAAACATGTCTTATTGAGCATTGTATATATGTTATCTTAGAACAAAGTGTGTGTTTTGTTGTTTTATAAATTATTTTTACATAAAATAATTATAAAAAATAATATGTTATTAAAAATTTATCTGTTTTTTTTTTAAAATGATGCTCATATTATGTAGTTTATTTTAAAAATACTAACATGTTTGTTTGAGCAGTGTATATATGTTATCTTAGAACAAAGTGTGTGTTTTGTTGTTTTATAAATTGTTTTTACATGTTTTTATGTATCTAAAAATTATTCTAATGATTATTTGGGAATATTCATGATTCATGTATGTATTTCAGACTTTCAGTGCTGTACATTTGAATCTTAAATGGCAACTAGTGGGGGAGTGGCGGCACTGGTAGTGGGACTCAGGACATTGCTTGGCAACATGGGGATCCACTGACTGCTGACAAGAAGAAATCCCGATGCAAGTATTGCCTCAAGACTTTGAATTCTGGTGGTTCAACCAGATTAAAGCAACATTTGGCTGGTGGTTATAAAGATGTTGCCAAGTGTCCCAGGGTTCCTTATGAAGTCCAAAAAACAATTGCAGCAACTTTAAGAGGAGGGAAACAAAAAAGGAAGAGATGGCACAAAAGCAAAGGGAATTTGAGGATATAGTGCTATCTAGACCTACTCTTGATGTTGATGAGGAATCAAGCGATGATGAAGAGAGGAGGAGGGTTATGGGTGTTGAGTCACGAGCCGAATGGAGACAGATGAAGGCTGCAATGGAAGCTAGCAGACAGTCCTTACATGTTGATAGTGTGAGGCAATATGAACAAACAAGGGGAGCAGGTGGTTCGGGGTCGGGGGGCATCCATGCCACCTAGACATAGTTTTCGAGGGAACCGAGAGCGAGAGGACCGAAAGGAGGAGGAGGAAGACTACACATTATGATTCCACATTTGACCAAGACCCCTCCCTCTTCAACCAACAAGACATCTATCAAAGAAGCATTCCCTATATGTTTGCTGGAGGTAGAGAAGGCAGTAGGGAGGAGGAAGCTAGGTTAACAATCAGCAAATTCATGCTCTATAACAACATTGCACCCAATGTAGCCAAAACACCATACTATCAGGGGATGATCAATGCAGTTGCTAGGGCAGGTGTAGGGGTTAAAGGCCCAACAGCTTGGGAAGTAATGAATAAATATTTACCCAAGGTAAAGCAGGAGGTGGATGAATACATTGAATCATTAAAAGAACAATGGAGTACATATGGTGTTACTGTGATGGCTGATGGATGGACTGGTCCTACTAGACAGTCCATCATTAATTTCATGGTGAGCTGCAATGGAAAGACATCCTTCCTCAAGTCAGTGGATGCCTCAGATAAGATCAAAGATGCTGACTACCTTTACAAGCTTCTTAGGGAGGTGGTACTCGAGGTAGGGCCAAAGAATGTGGTCCAAATTGTCACAGATAATGGTGCAAACTTCAAAAAAGCTGGTGAAATGTTGATGAGGAAGAAGAGCAGCAGGATCCACCTCTTTTGGACACCATGTGCTGCTCATTCGATTGATCTTATGTTGAAGGACTTGGGGAAAAGAAAGTCAATCAGTACTGTGGTTGAGAGGGCTAGAAGGGTAAGTAATTTTATTTATAACCATGGTTATGTGCTGAAGATGATGAGGAACCACTGTAAGGGTGATCTAGTCAGACCTGGATTGACTAGATTCGCCACCAACTATGTAGCTCTTAAAAGCTTCCAGAAGAAAGTGGTGGGTCTTCGGCACATGTTTGCAAGTGAGGAGTGGTTTGGTTGGCGTGGATCTAGCCATCCTGATGCAATACTAGCCCAACAAACCATTGCTGATGATTCCTTTTGGAGGCAGCTGAATAGGACACTGGGCATTATAGAGCCTATTGTGTTTGTTTTAAGGATGGTGGATTCGGAGAAGAAGCCCACAATGCCCCACATATATGCTGCCCTCCAGCAAATGAAAGAGTTGGTTAGAGCTGCTGCCCCTAGCACCTTCAAATCCTACGAGAGGATCATCGATAATAGATGGGAGATGCACTTGATGCATCCTTTGCACTTGGCTGGTGAGTCACTTTTAAGTCTTTAAGTTTTTGTTGTATACTTTAATTTAAATTCTTTATTTGTTATAACTTATAACTTATAATTTATAAACAAGTAAGTTAGTAAACAACCAAATCACTAAGTCATTAACCAAATTTTTTATTTCCACAATGCAAGCTTACTACCTCAACCCAAAGTACCATTACAAGAATGATATAGGGGCTTGATGTAAAGTTGATGATCTGCGGTGCAAGAGGTGGTGGAGAAGCTTGTGTCAAATCCCATCATGCAAGGGACAATTAATGGAGAGGTGAGAACTTATTCAATTGTTTCTTCAACTTCTTGCATTAGTGCATTAGCCATTAAGCATATACATGATAATAGTATAATACAATAATTGAAGAATTGGTGAATTGGTGTACGGATCGGGGAGTTCGGGGATGCCTGCGGGAGTTTTGGAAAGCCTTCTCAGCGATTGCAACTAGGAAAAAAACTGATCCTGGTAAATAGTTTACTACTCTATAAGTCATTAAGTCTATAAGTCTATAGACTATAAGTCTATAACTTTATAAATGATAACTGATAAGTTATATAAATATAAAGATTTGCTTGCCTAATGCATTCTTATTTTTGGTTATGCAGCTGACTGGTGGTTTCTATATGGAATTAGTGCGCCAAATCTCGGGGACATAGCAATTAAAGTACTCTCACGAGACTTGCTCATCCCTCGGTTGCGAGAGGAGGCTGGAGCACCTTCTCGCTCATCCATAGTAAGGTACGGAGCAGATTGGGGAGTAAGAGGCTCGAGAACTTGGTGTATGTGCATTACAACATGAGATTGAGAGTAGGGCACATACAAGATAATATAGATGACGACAATCGTGAACCGATTGAGTTGACTGATATATTCCACGAGCCCCCCGCAGAAGATGAGGAAGATGATGTCATATATCAATGGGTTAGGGATCGAGGTGGCCCAATGCTGGATGGGCCAGAAGGGCAGCCTGATCCTACCATTGCTGCTGCTGTGGGCCCAGATGTTGTGGCTGAGCACCTATCTTCTGATGAGGGTCAGGCTGCTGTAGCGGCATCAGAAGGATCAACTGTACCATTTGTGGAGCCACCTGGTCGACTTCAAACAACTGAGGTGACAACTAGTAGTGGGGATTCAGATGATGATGCCGATGATACCACTCATACCAGACGGCCAAGTGGCCCAAATCAGACATCGAGTTCGAGTCATGGAGGCAGTCAGGCTGGTCGTGTTTCTGGTGGAAGTCAGCGTCAACAAAGGGAGTCACCTGACTCACCTCCACCAGGTCCGAGTCATCCGACACATGTGAGCCACAGTTCCCCTATCTCTCGGACTTATAGTAGGAGTCGGAAGAGCAGATCAAAGCAAGGGCAGGGGCAACCGAATGATGATGCAAGCATGCATGATCTTGAATTGAACATGGGAAGCATGAGCCTAGATCAGAGTGATTCACAACAGCAGAGCCTGTCATCGGGGTACCAATATGGGGATCACAGCACCGGGTCAGATTACAGTGGGTATTCTTCTTATGGAGGTCATACTATTCCTCAAGACCCTTCACCTGGAGAGTATGCATATGGGAGTGAAGGTGGGTTGTTAAATGAGTGGTTTAGAAACCCGTACCCAAATACTCAACAACTATATGAACAACAACAACAACAATGGCTCTTTCACCCACCCATGATTGACGGTTATCCCAGACTGCTATTCCTCCAGTATTCTGACATGCAAACATATAATGATCATATAAACCGATATGTGACATACTTCAGTGATCAATTGACTTGGGAGTCATATGTGGCCACCGTTCAGAATCAATTGATGCGGAATGTTGAGTGATACTCTTAGTCTTGTAACTTGTAAGTTGTAAGTTGTAAGTTGTAATCTTCTTAATTCTTATGGAGTTATGGTTGTAAAATTTTGAAGACATTTAAGTGTTTAACAATTTATTACTTTGAATCTTTGATAGTTTGAAGTTTGAACTTTGATCACTTGTTGACTTGATTCTTGAATACTTGATGTGTAATGTTAATATGTTATTATATATTTGTATTTGATACTTGATGGTTGATAAATGATAACTCATTAACTTGAAGTCTTGAATTACTTGATATCTTTACATAATTACATTACATGTTGTCTATTCTCTAAGACTATAACTTTGCATTACACAGAATTTCGGTTTTACACATAGGGTCGACGTAGGAGACATAGTTAGGGTTATTTTCTCACAAATCTAAGGCCACCAATGTGTTCAAAAGGCCTTAAATAGGCTAAGTACCAAGTTTCAGCCCAACCCGAGCCTAAAACTCACCGAGATGGGCTACCGAGACTACCGCCAATTTTCTGGCATATCTCGACCGAGATCTCGCCATCTCGGTCGAGATCTCGGTATTTCTGGGTGGCGAGATCTCGCTCGAGAGCGAGATCTCCCACCATGCTACTGAAATTAAACAAACTAAAATGAAACACAGATAAACACAGCATCAATCGACATTTACCGATTGAGCAACACCATGGCAAAGCCATTCCTAGAGGTCTTCCCTCTCCCCGCAAGCTCTGCTTGCTGCTCTATATTCCCCCCCCCCTATTCTTCTCTCCCTCCTCTCTTTTGTACTCCCTTTTCCCGTAACAAACTCCAACAGAATTTACTCTTCTATCCACCCATGTTACGCCACTGTCCTCTCCTCATATGTATCCCTTGGGGGGGGGGGGGGGGGGCACCAGGGCGCCCCTCTTCTTTCTTTTTTTCTTTTTTTTTTTTTTGTTTTTTTTCCACCTAGGGGGTTTTTCCTTTTTTTTTTTGTGGCAATCTTGTGACATGGAGTAAGAAGCGGAATGTTGTGGCCCGGTCAAGTGCAGAAGCCGAATTTCGTGCAATGCTCAAGGAATATGTGAATTACTTTGGTTGAAGATTATCTTAGAAGACCTAAAGGTTGAATGGGGTGGACCAATGAGACTCTACTGTGACAACAAATCAGCAATCAGTATAGCACATAACCCTGCTCAACATGACCGAACCAAGCACATTGAGATTGACAGACACTTCATCAAAGAGAAGCTGGATAGCAGACTGATTTGTACGCCGTATGTGTCTACACATAGTCAACTTGCTGATGTACTTACTAAAGGATTGAGCAGCTCAGCCTTTCAAAAATGCATATCCAAGCTGGGAATGGAGAATGCCTATTCACCAACTTCGAGGGGGAGTGTGGAAAATCTTAGAATCATATCATAATATTTTATTAGTATCTTTAATCTAAGTAGATCAGATTGTAATATTCTATTACAGGTATTTTTCTTATTGTATTTTTCTATTTTAGGTAGATCACTCATTTATTGCAATCTTCTATTCTAGGTAGATTTCTCATTTATTGTAATCTTCTATTCTAGGTAGATTTCTCATTTATTGTAATCTTTTATTCTAAGTAGATTTCTCATTTATTCTAATATTCTAGGTAGGATATTCTTTCCTATTTCATAGATAGCAGCTGTGTATATATTGATTGTAAAGTTCTGAATAATACACACAAGAATAAAACACTTTAATTCCTATTTCGTCAGTTATTAAAATTCTTCGGAGTGACAATGCAAAAGAATATTTCTTTTCCTCTCCTTTTAATACACTTATAACATCAAATGGCATTTTTTCCAATCCTCTAATGTCGACACCCCACAACAAAATGGTGTCAAAAAACGGAAGAATCGCCAACTAACGGAAGTCACCTACTCTTTACTAATTGAAATACGGGCCCCCAAATATTTTTGGGCTGATGCTATCCTGATTGCTTGTTATCTTATTACCCGAATGCCCTCCTCTATTTTGGAAAGTAGTATCCCATAGTCCTTATCATTTCCTGGTAGTCCTTTACATAAGTTGCTTCCTTGCGTCTTTGGGAGTGTCTGTCTTGTTCAGGGCCTCTATCCTGGGTTGTCAAAGCTTGACCCAAAAGCCTTTAAGTGCATGTTTGTTGGGTATTCTCACACTCAGAAGGGTTAGCATTGTTATTCCTTTCAACTTCAAAAATATTTTATCACTCTTGATGTTTCATTCTTTGAGTATGTTCATTACTCTTCTAACCTTGTAATTGGTTCTTCTACAGATACGGATCTCCCTATCATTATTTCTTCACTTGTTCTAGCAAGGTCTCCACTTCCACCTAACAAAACGAAGATCACTACTGTGTATCAGGAATGTCCAACAATGTCTGCAGCCCCTCCTACACCTACGGCTCCTCCACCTCGCTTCCTTCACCCCATGGATTCTGTAGTAAGTCCCCCTACTTCTAACCTTGATATTCCAATTTCACTTCGTAAGGCACTTAGAGTTGTATTAAGCACCCCATCTCTAACTTTGTTTCATATACTTAGGGGTGTCAACGGTGCGGTTTCGGGCTGAAAAATACCTAGTCCAAACACGGCCCATTAGCAAAATAACGGTTTCGGGCCGGTTTCGGTTTGGTGCGGTTTCAGTTCGGGCTAACTAATGGTTTGGGCTAACGGTTTAGATTCGAGTTGATTAACGGTTTATGGAGTGTAAGAAAAAAAAACAAGAAGAAACAATTGAGCATCCTACAACAAAAGCGAAAATTATATGGAAAGCAAAGTTGCTATTGGTCAATTTCCATTGAAAAAAAACCCACCCATTCTATAAAAATCAAGAACTTAGATATTAAGTAGTAAAATGACTATTTGATATTTGAATTCATGCTTAATTTTTTTAATTGTCTATACCAACTACCTAATGGTAATATAATGATTCAAATACTATTTAATGTAAAATTACAAAACGGGTTATAATGTGTTGCGGTTCGGTTTCGGGTTGGTGCGGGCTCCACAACCCTCAGCCCATTAAGGTTCGGTTCGGTTCGGGCTATAACGGGGCGGTTCGGTTCGGTTTTAATGGTTTGGGCTATAAATTGACACCCCTACATATACTTGTATTTCTCCCATTTTTCATGTTTGTTTATCAACCATTAAGATTCACCCTCTTCCTAAAACTACGTCTAAAGCCTTGTCAAATCCTGGGTGGATAGTTGCAATTATTGAGGAGCTAGCATCCCGAGAGGAAAATCATACTTAGGACATTATTCCCTTGCCTCTTGGGAAAACTACTATTGGATGTCAATAGGTGTTCAGAGTGAAAATAAATCTTGATGGTATGCTTGCTAGAATGAAGACTAGACTTGTGGCAAAAGTATATGCTCAAGCGTACGGTGAGGATTATCTAGTTACCTTTTCTATTGTGGCGAAGCTCACTTCTATTCGTATTCTAATCTCATTATCTGCAACATATCATTGCCCCTATTTTAGGTAGATGTAAAGAATGTTTACCTCAATGGGAATCTCTATAAGGAAGTCTATATGGAGCAACCTCCACACTTTGTTGCTCAAAGGGAGAATGGTTTGGTATGCCACTTGAAGAAATCTCTGTACAAGCTGAAATAGTCACCACATGTATGGTTTGGCTGATTTACCTTGTGACAAAGTTTGGTTCAACTCGGCATGAGAGTGATCACTCAGTGTTCTTCTATCAATCTAGTATAGGGAGGATATCCTTGGTTGTGTCTGTGGATGATATTATCATTATTGGAGATGATGCAGTGAAGACCTATTTGCAGAAACAGCTTCAAACTAAAGACTTGGGAAGGCTCAAGTATTTCTTGGGGATAAAAGTGGCTCGGTCCGGGAAGAGAATCTTCTTGTCCCAAAACAAATATGTGATTGACTTGCTATCTGAAATAGAAATGTTTGGTTCAAAGCCTTTAAATACTCTAATGGATCCAAATATAAAATTCATCCTTGAAGATGGAGATGCTCTTGAAGACCAGAGAAGTATCAAAGGTTCATCAAAAAACTAAATTATTTGGTTGTAACTTGATCTGACATTTATTTTCCAGTCAGCATCATGAGTCAATTTCTATTTAGTACTCAGACCACTCATTGGGATGCGGTTATGCATATATGGAGGCATCTTAAGAGAGCTCCTAGTCATGGGCTCCTATATATAGATTATGGTCATAAGAGAGTTGAAGGATTTTGACGCAAATTGGATTGGTTCACCAATTGATAGGTCACTTATACGCTATTTTACCTTTGTTCAATGAAACATTGTGTCTTGAAAGAGTAAGAAGCAGACAATGGTTGCTCGATCTAGTGTAGAATCAAAGTATTGTGCCGTAGCACTTGTCACCTACGAGTTGATGTGGATTAAGCAATTTTTGGGAGAGCTTGGCTTTAACCATAGATCACCTATGTCTCTTTGGTGTGATAATCAGGCTGCTATCCATATAGCAACAAATTCAGGCTGCTATCCATATAGCAACAAATTCTGTCACTTTGTTCGTGAGAAGCTATAGCAACGACTGATCTCCACTCATCTTGTTCAAACTGGAGAACAATTGGCTGACTAATTGATGTGAACAAGGGTTCATCCCCTGGACGAAACCCTCGAGTGGGCCCCAAGGCCAGTTAAAAGTGGCAAACCTAGGGCTGCCAAAACCCTCCTAGAGGGGTAGTTTGGTCCACTCCAGCCCTACTTGCTGGATTTAATTTTAGAATTTTGGTTTTTGTTCTCAAGAGAGTTTTGATTAGTTAGACTCTTGTTTTGAATTAAAGATGTGTTCTTGAGTCCTTATAAGTCTTTCTTTAAAGGAGGACTCTTGTAGTCTTTATTTACAAAAAGAGTTCCTTTTCTTATTCGTGGAATATTAGAGCCTTAGCAAGAATTTATTTTCAAGGAGATTCCATTAGATGTTTAAGTCTTTGTTTTGGATGGCTGAGATTTAATTGTAAGGGAGATCCTAAACTATAAAGGAATCCCACTTAGGTTGGAGTCTTTAGGAGGCTATAAATAAGCCTAGTCTTTCATTGTATTTTTCAAGTCTGATTATCTGGAAAAGAATTCATTAAGGATCATGGCCTTGTCGATAGGGCCACGGTTGATTCAATAATTGAGAGTCTTCTTCAAAGATCAAAACCTTACTTCAGCTCTAGCACTCTTCTTCCAGTCTCTTTAACATCTGCAAGAGTTTACAGCAGCTTCCAAGTAAGTCCAGAAGACCCCCACCTCTTCAGTCACCTCCCAAATCCATCAATCCCTTCCCAGCCCCTCCCCTGCCTACACAAACCCGAAACCCCTCCCCCCTTGCTGGCACACCTCTGGCAGCAACTCCCCCAACCACCAACAGCCCCCTGAACCCTTCCCCTAACCCATGCTATCTCTCGCAGCCCCTCCCCCACCTCTCCCCTACCCTACAGCACCCTTCCTCCCGCTTTCTACCCCCCTTTCAGCCCCCCCCCTCTCTTTCTCTGCTGACACGTGGCTGATCTGAAACAAGAAAGAAAGAAAAGAAAAGAAATGAAAAGAAAAAAAAAGAGCAAATTACATTTACACCCCCGTGTTTGCAAACAATTACGTCTACACCCCCTGAAATTTATTCTATTACAAACATCCCCCTATGCCTAATACTGTTAGTTTTGAATATAAAAAGGCATATTTACCCTTAGTGAATCTTAATGTAAGTTCTAAAAATATTAAAAATAAAATATACATAAAAGTCGGTGAATTTTTAAGTTGAATTGACTTGTTTTTAAGAGACTATTTAGGAATGCCGTAGAAAAAAAAATTTTCTTTTTTAATAAAAGAAAGGAGACCTTCGGTTGTTTTCTTTTTCTTTCTTGTCTTATAGGGTTTGAAATAAAAGAAGGGTCACATAGGGAATTTTGAAAATACAGTACATGTTTACACATCACTTAACCCTATTATTCTAATAGTAGGGGTACGCTTGTTATATAGTTCAAAACATAAGGCAGGGGGTATAATCCTACAATGCATGGCCCTGACCTTGGTCTTTCTACAACACCAACATCATGCACTCACTCTTATATTATTGTGCGCAGGGGTATTTAATGAACCTTTAAATATAGCAAGTTGGAGCATGGGACTTGTGGAGCATGATCATATCATCTACGCTAAGGCAAGGACTTTGGAAAGAAGTAATATGCTAGATGCTTTAATACGGGCAATGAAGGATGACATAGAATACACCAACACAAACTCAGATTTAATCCAAGAAATTTGGCTTAATGATGTGAAGGCAGCTCTTATCTTTCATACCCCACCCAAGAAGCATTGGCCTTTTCATCTAATCCCGGTTTTGGTAGACATTAAGTCTACATTTTTTAATGCCTTGTTTTGTAAATTAAAAGTCCCCAACACTCCAAGAGTTTTTCACCAGCATGGCAAGCAATGCTATTACTACTGACACCTCTACCAACAGAAGAGGTACCCAGCTCCCCAAGCAAACTGATGAATTATGTATGACAGTTAACTATTAATATATTTTCCGTTTATGATCAAAAAAACATTCAAAACATAAGGGGTATAAACGTAATAGAATAAATTCTAATGGACGTAAATGTAATCGTTTGCAAACACAAGGGGTGTAAATGTAATTTCCAAAAAAATAATAATAAGAAAGAATAAGAAAGAGACTTCAAGATTGCCCAAGGTCTTTCCCTCCCTCAGAGATCAAACCCCCAGTCACCCCAAAATCATCCCTAAATCTCTCCAAACCCATCCACAGACTCCCCTGGGCAATTTTTTTTGAGTTTAGATGACCTCTATTCATCCCATGCTACTTTGTTAAAACCCTAACCCATCCCACATTTCTCTATTAACCAAATTCTACAACCCATTTTAGTTTCGTTAAACCAAATCTTACCCAAACCTTCCCACAACAATTTTAGGAGCATCCTTGGTACTTCAGATCATCCCATTGACTTTTTGAGATTAATTGCTAGAAGATTCCGGCCAAACCCTAAATTTTAGGGAATCGTTTAAGAAATCCTAACCCTAAAATTGGGTTACATCACTATTCACCAAATCTTTGGGGGCTGAAAGAGTAAACTATATTTGTGACAAGCTAGGAACATTTGATGTTTATTCTCCAGCTTGAGGGGGAGTGTTAGAAAGTAACAAGGGTAATTAGGAATACCATGTCAGAAAAAGTAATAAGGGTAATATGGGAAAGAAGGGTAGCGAAGAACCAGCAGTAGTTTGGAGTCCATATTGGACGCAATCCTGAGATATTTTCTTTCCTTTTCCGTAGCAGTTATTTTCTTCTACAGAGAAGATTATTTCTTGAGGATTCTGACATTGAGAGTGAGATCTCTCAAGTCTTTTCTCCCATTATTTTTTCCTTCTCATTCTGGAATTCTTCTTCTCCTACTTTTCTGTTCGATTTAAAGAGTCTTCATCCCAGCCCACTATGTCGGGTACCCCAAGGACTAGGCACATTGTTGTCACTTAGGGTCTAGGCTCTTAATGTTGTCTCCACTTTGGTTTGACAGCCCAATAAATTGGTTAACACTAGTACTTGATATTGCCATAACCAGCCACAAATCCTAAACACCTACCATGTTTTTTTTTATTTTTTCTGTATAGGATACTGGCAATACTGTTAAAATAAACAACTGGATCAGATTATTGGGATTGTAGCTGGGGTGCCTACTCCCCTGCATCTATTATATAGTCTGTAACAACAAGCATGTGTGCCATACGTACAGACTCATTTACTTTACACCATCAAGGACAACAGATAAGTTCACTTAATAAATTTTCCAAAGCACAAGTCAATACTATACCTGGGCCAGATCTTGATCATCTCCATCCCATCTCTCAATAGCTTGCAGCAAGTATTTTGTTGCAGCTGGATAGAATTTCCTTCTAAGCATTACAGCACCAAGTTCAAAGAACTCAGTAGCACTAGCATCACCACTTCGAACCTGTTCCTGAAGCCCATGAAAATGGAACATGAACAAGAGAGGAATCGAGGTTCTGCAAATACAGATATTTAACTGGCTAGAATATTAGCCCACAACAAGCGCCTCCCCCCCCCCCCCCCCACCCCCAGGGCCAAAAGAAAAATAAAAAAAAGAAACAGATGATCAGCAATGAATAACATAAATCCAGTAATATATAAAATTTAATAGCATAATGACGGTTCTTTTGCATTCTATAACAGTTCAAAATGTGTAATGCATTTATAAATGTTAGAAAATAAATGAGAACACACATGTCCCCCCCCCCCCCCCCCCCAAACCTCCCAAAAAAAATAATAAAAAAGAAAAAAAGAAAAAGCCCTACCAGGCACTCAAAAAAGAGGGCATGGAAGCACAATGAAATGCATGAGCAGAAAAACTATATCTTTAATTTAGCTATGAATGTTTCATAGACCTTAATAGTTCTTTAACGAAATAACATCAAATATAACAATCAGTACTAAATCCTTTGAGCAAGTAAATACAGGTAAAAGAATCTGAGGACTTAGAGAGGTCCACAACTCCAAAGGACAACAATAAAATACGCCAATAATTGTACACCATAAACAGATGTGCTTAAGTGAAGCACTATTCATATTCACATATGAACTACCTAAAATCCCAAATTGTTACTGATAAATTGCATGTGTGTGGCTGGAGTGATGACCTAATTTGGAAACCCACACCGAGAAGTCAGAAGAAACCATGTCCATGTTGGATTTATGTTCCCATCAAACCTGGTTTATTTTGTAACCATTTATACATTTGGAATTGATAGTATCAATCCAGCATCCTTAACTGCTTAGACTTAAGATGGTTGTCACGACTCATGACTAGGGTTTGGCTGAAGACCAGTACCTTGTGGTCCTCTCATTGGGTACACCTATACATGTTGATGTTAAGGTAGCAATGCAAACAAAAATACTTAGTTTGTATTGGCAAAGAATTAATTATGTCAATTCCTGCACATGTCATTGCCAGTTACAGGCTAAGGGATACACACGTGTCCCCAAGGCCCAGTACTTGAAAGGACATTACGTAAACAAATTCTTTGGTCCACTAAGGACTTAAAAGGATCAAAAGAATAAAAGATGGTGTAGGAATGTGCCAACATTCTGAGTGAGAGTCAGTCACCCAGCATGGTCTCCACTGCCCTAACGGGGAACATGAGAAATAGATCATTTGTGCATGCTTGGATCAGAATCTCAATCCAGTTTCCTTTCAGAAATTATTTGCAAAAATTTCCATGTTTTATATTGATATTGAATATATTAAAGGTAAACCCAATTCTTTTCTGGATTTTTTAACTGGTGAGTTTTTGCATTAATGTAAAGACAAGCGTACAATAGTTCCAACTAGTTACGGGATACCCTTGCTCTTCCTACAAGCCGTTCTGCTGCTCTTCTTGCAACTCTCACTCCTTTCTCTTCATCACCCTTTTCTTCCTCCAATCTACGTAAGTCTCCCTTTACAAGATCCACCACTCTACATATACTTCCTATTGAACCTTACAATCTTACAAGATCTCCTTCTGAAATTGCTGCCATATACCTAAAGATCAACTCAACCTTGACCTTGGAGATAAGACCACAGAATACTTAAACATTTTTTATCAACTCTAGTTCTGTAAATATGCATTGCACCCTTAGAAAGGTACTTTTATCATACCAATCAGTGCAAATGAGTTGTAATCTAACTTCTATTACCCCTAGACTTTTGTCATGTTGGAGGGTAATTTTGGGTTAGAAATGCAACTTCGTCACGACCTTAGAATACAACAACAACAACAATAAGCGTTGTCCCAACTAAATGGGGTCGGCTACATGGATTCTTGCCCTCCAATCAGTTCTATTAGAGGCCATGCTAGATACAAGGCCTAAGCTATACATATCCTTTCTCACCACTTCTCCTAAGGTTATCTTAGGTCTACCCCTAGCTATTCTAGTTCCTTCAATATGGATTATATCACTTCTCCGTACAGGAGCATTTATAGGTCTCCGTTGAACGTGGCCGTGCCACCTCAAACGACTTTCTCTAAGTTTATCACTTATGGGAGCAACTCCCAAACCAACTCTAATATGATCGTTTCTTATCTTATCCATCCTAGTTTTGCCACTCATCCATCTTAGCATCCTTATTTCTGCTACACTGAGTTTATCTATATGATTCTTTTTAATAGCCCAACACTCTGCACTGTACATCACAGCTGGTCGAACAACGGTCCTATAAAATTTTCCTTTAAGCTTTAATGGAATACGCCGATCACATAAGACCCCGGACGCACCTCTCCACTTCATACACCCTATTTTAATTCTTTGGGAAATCTCATCTTCTAAATCACCTCTTTTACTTATGATTGAACCTAGGTACCTAAAACAATCACTCTGAGGAATCTCTTTATCATTAAGTATCACCACCTCATCATCTGCCCGATCATGACTAAAGTTACAACCTAAATATTCTGTCTTCGATCTACTAAGTTTAAAGCCTTTTGATTCCAAAGCTACTCTCCATGATTCTAATTTGGTATTAATCCCCACTTGGGTCTCATCAATCAACACAATATCATCCGCAAAAAGCATACACCAGGGGACCTCATCCTGAATGTCTTTGGTTAATTCATCCATTACCAATGCAAATAGATATAGGCTTAAAGTTGACCCTTGATGTAGCCCAACTGTTATCGGGAATTCATTACTTTGTCCCCCCACTGCTCTAACACTAGTCACCAAACCATCATACATATCCTTAACTATATCTATATATTTACTTGCAACACTTCTTTTCTCTAGTACTTGCCAAATTAATGCTCTAGGGACTCTATCATAAGCTTTTTCTAGGTCAATAAATACCATATGAAGACCTTGGAATCTCCATTTGAAATTCCTTATGCTTAAAAACTTAGGGTATGTATGTAAAATAAAATTAATTTCTCTCGCTACCTCCTCACTTCAACTCAGAAAGCAGTAAAGCAAACACCAGCAGGAACAACTTGAAATCCTTATGCTTGATTAGTAAGGGTTATGTTTTAAGTTCCTCGAAAATATTAAGCATAAGGTGTTTCTCTTCATACAAACCAACTTGAAGGAACATTTTTCTCACAACCCATTCTTTACTCGATGGAACCCATCTCAAAACCACCTCCATTGAGAGTGTGTGTGTGAGAGAGAGAGAGGGAGAGAGAGAAAGAAAGAGAGTAGATAATGAAATTAGTCTTTCGATTTGGAGATTTAAGGTGATCCTTGGGCTTCGGCACTTCAAATTTTAAAATAATAAAATAAAATAGGGATAATTACTATTGCCCCCCTGTACTTTGATTTTATTACTAATGTATCCCCTGTATTTTGCAAAATTACTAATCCAACCTTTAACTTTGTCTATAATTACTAATGCCCCCCACCGTAAGTTCCGTTAGTTACCGATGATGTGGCATCTCCATATTTTTAAAATCCCAAAATACCCTTTACTTACCTTTACTTATTTACCCTTTTGTCAAGTTCACGAATACCCTTAATTAATTGTAGAAAAAAATAATCATAATCTGCTTTACTCTAAAAAAATCACCAAAATAAAGAAATAATAATTGAATAAAATTAAAATAGAAACCGAAGAGGAGGGAAGATAGAATTCAACTCAAATTTGGAAACCGAATATCACCTACTTCGTAATTCCTTCTCCGGCAAGATTTTGTGGTTTCGCAATGGTGGGTTAGTAAAGCGGTTAAAGTTTAAACTCCCATGGGGAGGTGTTACGTTCGTTTCCAATATTCAAAAAGCACTAGTCCCCCCCCCCCCCAAAAAAAAAAAAAATTGTGGTTTCCTTCCCTACGTATGCTAGAGGAGAAGGTGGAAAACCAAATCGAATTTGAATTTTGCCAATTTCTTTAATTCAAAATAAATAAGTTTAGTGAAGGTGGAAAACCAATATTTTTTTAAGTCAAAATAAATGAAGTTAGGGTAAAATTGACATTTAATCTGGTTTTTATAAATGGGGTAGTATCGTCTTTTGATTTCTTAATTTTAATGAAGGACAAAGTGGACATTACATATTCAAACTTAACGGCTACTTAACACCGTTATAAGGAAGGGGGCAACGATTTGTAAAGAACAGGGTTTTATTAGTAATAAAATCAAAGTACAGGGGGGCAACAGTAATTATCCCAATAAAATAAAGCATTTGAACTATAATGGCATCACTAGTAAGAGTACTTGAACAAGGTTCTCATTTCTCAAGAAATCATCTTGAGACTGATTTTCAGTGATCAGTCTTCTGAGATTTTTGGGCAGTGAGTTTAGTAGTAGTCCTGCAGAAGCCAAAAAAGGGTAATTGAAAAAATGATGTTGGTAGAGAAAGAGAAGGGAAGTAGGTGATGCCCCTACCTTATTGCTTCCCAGTCGTTTTTGCTGGTGAAAAAAGAGCTAGAGAACAAGAGTATCCCATTGGAGATGAGAAACAGAAAAAGGGTGGTGATAAAGTTGAGGCCACAAAATGTCATAAATGAGTCCCTAAAAAATCAGTGTCATTTATATCCACAATGTTTTTAGGAATAAACCTGCAAATTCATTACTGCTTTAATCTTTCTTTAATGTTTATGTTTTTGTGATTATGAGTATTCTAGGAACTAAAAATAGGTTACAACGTAATTGCAAGTTTGTAACTTACTAGGTGCAATTAGCTTTTCCCATATATACATTTAGATTTGATGTTTTAAAAACCAAAGATCTTTAGTGTTGTAAATAATTCTTTAATTTTTTGTTCATGATGTATACAATGTAAATAACTGCATCCAGTATTAAACTACAAAGAACATGCATCTTTTATGTACTCAAAGTTGTATGCTTCTGCTGTGTATTATGTTTGAATGGGAAAGAAGTTGTCAACATGATGGTCATCATTTGATTGACAATCGTCAAAGCAAGATCCTTGTACCCTCTCTATCTAGGGACTGGGATTAGGTGTTACAGCAAGATCCATGGTATAGGATACTGAACGTGAAGAAACAGCACATAGGAAAACATAGTATGGTGGAGATGAGGATGTTCAAATGGATGGAGGCAAGACTAGGGAGGATAAAGTAAGAAATGACCATATTAGAGGAGAGTTGGGTGTAGCCTCTAAGACAGAGTCGTCTTTGATGGCATCGTCATGTTCAACAAAGACCTAGGGATACCCAGTTTGGAGGACAGTTTTAAGGACTGATTTGATTCAGATTGACCAATCTAAAAGAGGGGCAGACCTAAAATGACTCTAAGAGAAGTTGATAAAACACCTTACCTCTACTCAGCTGAATTACTCAAGTACTCTAACACAACTCAGTCATGCACAGACAATCGAACAGAGAAAGAACTGATTTATTCATCCATCTATTCATTCATCAGGTAATCGATTTAAAAAGTAAAATGCAGCATCACTACTCAGTTCAGTTCATTAGATCCATACCTCAGTACATCGATTCAATCAAGAGATAACCAAAACCTACACCTTTGTAAAACTCTCCCCCAGCAGCACCTCTGCTCCTCTTTACTGAATTCTTCCTTACCTCTGCTTTTCTCCCTTCCCTCCAAATAACCCCCATATTGCTTCTAACTAACTCCCTTTCCATGTAAGCCACAATCTCTGAAGAGTACCACTCTGTTGTACTCACAAGGTTGAAGTTGTTCACCAATACTAAGCTGCCACCTGTCCTCTCACCTGCCCTTGTCCCCCAATAGACACAGCTGGACTTGATCCTCTACTGCCCTTCCACTTGTTTCAGGTGTATACCTTAGTGACTAGGGGCTTATCAACACTTCCCCCCTTGAGTTTCACCTTTGTCCTCAAGGTGAAATACAGGAAATTGATGATGCATGTCAGTAAAGTTCTCTCAAGTGTGTGCTAACAGGGTGGTAGATCCTTCCACTTGATGAGTACCTCCAGATCACCCTGGGGGGAAATAGCAAACAGCAAGCAGCCCCTCTGGAGTGAATGTCAGCTCCCAGTCCGCTGCTAAAGAAGAGGGCAGTGCTAGGGGGTGATCTGAGAGCCCCCAACCTTCTTCAACTGGGAAACATGAAATACAGGATGCACCTTGGAGTCAGTTGGGAGAAGTTTGTAGGCTACCAGGCCAATCTGAGCTGCCACTGGATACAGCACATAATAACGGTGGCAGAGCTTCTTGTTGGGTCTACCAGGCCAATCTGAGCTGCCACTGGATACGGCCCATAATAATGGTGGCAGAGCTTCTTGTTGGGTTTGTTGGCGAGCTGCTTGAAGTGGTATGGCTGGAGTTTGAGAAACATTTCTTCACCCACCTGATAGGTCACCTCTCTCCTGTGCTTATTTGCAGATGAGAGCATCTGATCCTGGGCCAGTCTCAGATTGGACTTGAGTTCATCTAGGATGCAATCCCGCTTATTAAGAAACACATCATCCTCTACTTTAGAATAGTTTCCGTTCCAACATAAAAATCTGGAGGGTCCTGACCATAAACAGCTTAAAAAGAGTCATCTTCGTTGCTGAATGGTAGGTAGTGTTGTACCAATACTCCACCCAAGCAAGCCACGCAGTCCAATCCTTAGGCTGTTGAGCACAAAAACACCAAAGATAAATTTCCAAACTCCAATTAACTACATCACTTTGGGGATGATAAGCACTGCTGAACTTCAGATTGGTACCCATGATTATGAATAGTTCTCTCCAAAAATGGCTGATAAACACCCTAACTCTCTCAAACACGATCGACCGAGGAAAACCATGAAGGGCACTACCTCATTGCTGAATACAAAGCTACTTCCTTGGCCGAGTAGGGATGAGTCAATGCAATGAAATGTGCATACTTAGAAAGTCAGTCTACCACAACTAATATGGAATCGCCTCCGCGGGTGTTAGGTAACCCACCCACAACATCCATGCTAACATCCTCCCATAGTCTATCTGGAATGGGTAACGGTTGGATCAACCCTGCTGGTTTCAAAGACTGATGCTTGCTTCGTTGGCATGTATCACACCCCACAACAAAATCCCACACTGCTGCCTTCATACCCACCCAATAGACAAACCTGGATAGCCGTTTATAAGGAGAAAGCCCGAATGACACCAAAATGGTGTAGAATGAAATTCATCTAACAACAATGGGATCAACACTAATTTCTCAGGAATAATCAATCTGTTCTTGTAGAAAAAAGTCCCATTCTCCACCTGGTAGTTGGGGAACTCTTGAGAACCATGTAGGAGAGCTTGCACCACAGCCCTATAGCGGTTGGACGGTCTTACTTCATCATCCAACCCCTCACTTTCTAGCCAACAAGCTGCTGATTAGGTGCAGAGATGAGTATTATCTTCCATTTGTCTAGAAAGAACATCTGCGGCCTCGTTCTCATTTCCAGGCTGATAGAGGATTTCAAAATTATAACCCAACAGCTTCAGCACCCATTTTTGCTGATCCTTGGCAATTATCTTCTGATCCAAGAGATACTTTAAACTTCGCTGGTCTGTCCTCACTTTGAAGTGCCATCCCAACAAGTAATGTCACCACTTCTGGACAGCAAGGACTATTGCCTTTAACTCCTCCTCATATCAACTTAATTTGAGCGGGCAGACAAGGCTTGACTCCAAAGAGCAATCAGATGTCCTTCTTGCATCAAAACAGCCTCCAATCCAATGCCGGCTGCATCAGTCTAATGGTTTCAAAAAATCAGACATGGCCAACAAGGTACTGTAGTCATGGCTGTTTTTAAAGATTTGAAACACTGCTGCGCTGTTTCATTTCAAGTGAAGGCATCCTTCTTCAATAAACGGGTCAACGGTGCTACTATCTTCCCATAGTCTCGCACAAATCTGCAACGATATCTGTGAGTCCCAAGAAACCTCTGAGTGCTCTGATGTTCTTGGGCTGTGGCCATTCAACCATGCAACAAATCTTCTTCAGGTTCGCTGCCACATCATTTGCAGATATTATATGCCCCAAATACTCCAACTCAGTCAGTGCAAACAAGCACTTCTTGAGGTTTACCACCAAAGAGTGTTGGGACAGCAGGGAGAAAGTGGCTTTTAGATGAGCTAGATGCTCCTCCATAGTCCTGCTAAACACCAAGACATCATCAAAGAAAACTAATATAAACTTCCGTAAATGATCCCGAAACACCGCATTCATGAGAGCCTGGAATGTTGCTGGTGCATTAGAGAGGCCGAATGGCATTACGAGAAATTCATACTGCTCATTATGAGTTCAAAAGGCAGTCTTCTCCACATCCTCTTCAGCCACCCAGATCTAATGATATCCGGACTTCAAATCCAGCTTGTTAAACACCTTGGTGCCCCCTAGCTCATCAATCACCAGTATGGGAAGCTTATAGGGAATGGTCAGTTTGTTAACACAAAACCGCCAAGCTCCATCCTTCTTTCTAACCAACAACACCATACTAGAATAGGAGCTTACGCTTGGCCTTATCAATCCTGTGGCTGACATCTTTCCTACTAATCGCTCCACCTCATTCTTTTGGGAGTGAGGATGGCAATACAGCCAGACGTTTGGTGGCTGACTGCCCTCTACTAGTCAAATTACATACATGGTCATGACTCATGAGGTCTCCTCAGTGGTAAGTCCACTGGTTCAGCAAATAAGTTACCAAACTCATTCAATAGCTTTTGCAGATCATCTGATTCACTCCCTTTAGTCTCACCTGACAGATGATCTATGTATATGGGTTTCAACCAGTACCCTTCACCCCCAGCCTGCATGGACTTCCACACCCCCTTTAGAGTTGTTTCAAGCCTGAGTAATGCTAGATACCACAGAGCATCACCCATTTCCCTTCCCATTCAAACTGCACTGTTTCCAACTTCTAATTGCTACTGATATCTCCCAATGGTGACAGCCACTCCACCTCAAATATAACATACTAACATCCAACATTACCCAGATTAAAAGGTAGTAAAGTCAGCCTGAAATTATTACCTTTGTTTTTACCTGCACATTGCAACAAACTCCCTTTCCGACTACACTTTTACCATGGCCCTGAATGACCTGAAAATTTTTTCCCCGCAGTCATAGATCCAATGACTCTACAAGCTCCTGAGATGTGAAATTGTAAGTTGCCCCACAATCTACCAAAATGACTACCAATGTCCCTTTGATCTTCCCATGCAGCTTCATTGTTCTTGGGGAATCTATTCCGATAAGAAAGCTGAACAAAAGCTCCGTTTGTTTAGAGCCTTCCATTCCAGTCATTCCTCCTTTGTAAATTCCACCACGTCTTCCACCAGCGCGTCTTCTCTTCTTTATGCAATAGTAAGACCTTTAGTTGCTTCACAGGGCAGTAATGCAACTTGGAATAAGGGCCATCACAACGAAAACAAAGTCCCTTATCCATTTTCGCCTTGATTTCTTCAGGGGTTAACCATCGCGATCGCTGGTTTATGCCGAGGGTTGAGGTTTTCCCAGCCTGCATCATCAATGTTGAAGAAGACAGGTTCGTCGGTTCGGTATGGTTTGGTCGAGCAATATGAGTCAAACCACCCCCGGTTAAAGTTGAGGATTCCTTTGTGTCTACTTTTGGCCTACCCACCTATGTCGGCCTATAACTTAAAGCCCTCTAGACCCCACCATAACTAGAAAGATTTGGTTGGCTTCCCGTGGGCTTCCTTACCCCTTTGATGGCCCCATTTTTTGCTTCCATCAACTGGGCTAACTCCATTAAGTGGCCCAAATCCTTTGGAGAAAACAGTTGTACTTCTGATTGGATCTCTTCACCCAACCTTGCCATAAAAGCACCATGCAACCAAGCTTCATACATCGCTCTGGCCGCCACTGCAAAGGTGTCAAATTGCTCTCAATACTCGGTCGCTGTGCTCAATTGTTTGAGGCTAATGAGAGCTTCTTGAGGTGTCTTCATCTACAGGGTGCTGAATCGCCTCATCGTCTCCTCTTCAACTCCTCCCACAATGCCATAGGCCCCTGTACCTCCCTGAATCACAACCACCCCAAAGTTGCGCCGTTGAAGCAAATCATTGAGGCACGCAACCTCCCTTCACTTTGTACTCTGCATATGGAGAAGTACTTCACGGCTCTAGTGATCCAACTTGATGGATCTTCTCCCACAAAGATCAGATTCTCAACATATCGCATTTGGAACTCCCGGCAGTTCCCTGATTCCTGTTCAAGGCCAATTTCCCCCAACCACCCTTGGGCGAACCGCTCTCTCCAATCAGACACTGATCTCCTGGAGTTCTCTCTACCGTCACCTCTGGAGAATTAGTCTCCCCATCAATTGACTTCTCTCACAGCAGGTACACACGTAATCCACTCCTAAACTTTTCATTACTTTTCTCCTCCTCTATGTGTTGGGCTAAGGAAACACGTTTAGAGTCCATCGCACTCAACTGTCCCTGCAGCTCTTTCACCACATTCTCAAGATCTTCCCCTATGCTAGCCATCCTGTTTCTGACCATACGCTAGGATCGTCAAGCTCTGATAGCAGATGATAAAACCCCTAACCTCTACTCAGCTAAATTACTCAAGCACTCAACACAAGACAGTCATGCGCAGACAATAGAACAAAGAAAGACCTGATGTATTCTTCCATCTATTCATTCATCAGTTAATCGATTCAAGGAGTACAATGCAGTAATACTGCTCAGTTCAATTCATTAGATCCATACCTCAGTACATTGATTCATCACGAGATAACCAAAACTGAGAGCAGAACTCTCCCCCAGCAGCACTTCTGCTCCTATTTACTGAATTCTTCCTTACCTCTGCCTTCCTTCCTTCCCTCCAAATAGCCCCCATAGTTCTTCCTTTCCACGTAAACCACAACCTCCGAAAAGTACCACTTTGTTGTACTTGCAAGGTTGAGGTTGTTCACCAATACTAAGCTGCCACCTGTCCTCTCACTTGCCTTTGTCCCCCCAGTAGATACAGCTGGACTTGATCCTCTATTGCCCTTTCACTTGTTACAGGTGTATACCTTAGTGACTAGGGGCTTACCAGAAGTAGTACGGAAAGACATGCACAATTTGGGCTTTAAATGGAGCTAATTGGAGGACATAGATCCTACTGATGCAGAGTAGCTAGCTGGTCCAAGTCTCAGCCTTCCATCACAAAGGCTGATCAGTAATTTGCTCAGAAGTATTCTTGAATGAAGGCCCAACCCAAATAAAGTTGGCATAGACCCTTGACAAAGGTCCAATCCTAGCCAAAATGATAGACTTAGTCCAAATTGAACTTTTATGCTTTGTTATTATTATTATTAAGCACATTTTATGTATGCATGGTAAGTAGTTATTTGGTGGGCATTTGCCAATAAAAGAGACCCCATTTTCCAAGGGGAAAGTCATTCTCAAAGATTAGGTGAGTTCAATGATAGTTGAGTAGATGCCATGGACTTTGTAGTAGTTTGTTGTCGAGTGTGTTAGCCTATAATAAGATGGGCTTCTTTCAAGAATCACAAAATAATTCAAGAGTTACCAAAGCTTTCTTCTCTTGTAAGACTACTTCTAAATTTATCGAAGTGCCTAGATGAGACTCCTATGGTGAGCCAACTAGTGGGACCCTAGGCTGCCATCTATCCTCTTCATCTCCAGGCATTAGGGTTCTCCTTTTACACTTCAATAACCTTCTTCCCCTCTCTACTTTCTACAGTAGTAACTTTGGTCTTTTCTTATCCTTCACCAAGCCAGATTTGGTCTTGGCTGGCAGCTTTGTAGGTCTGCACCACCTATGTTTTTCATAGTTGGGCATGAGCTTTCTTCTTCAAAGCAACTTTAATCTTAGGATTTCACCTCCTACAGACCCTTCTGATGTGAATCAGGATCTAGGGTTTGACTGATTAATGTAATGCCCAAGATCTAAGCCCACTCCAGGATCCTCTTCAATAGAATCAGCAGTCTTCTAGGGCTGTTATCGCCTTCCATAAAGTCTTTTGCAACAATGGCTAGAAGATAGAGTTAGGTTAAGGTTAGATTCAGTTTCAGCCAGGCTAAGGGGCTTTAGCGTTTTATGTTTAAGGGTTGAAATCTTGCTGTAACTATGGTCTCACAACCGAAATTGTAATTAGGATTAGAGCTTACAGGAATCTAGGGTTAATTGGAGGTTTCTAGGGTTCGGCTAGGCTAGGGTTTATGTTATATTTGTTATTTTATATTTACAGATTTGGTTCTATAGGTTTAGGGTTCCAATTGAGGTTTCCTACTTGGAGTAGGATCTCTTGGGGAAGTCAACTAGGGTTAGGATTTGGAGGGGGAACTAGAGTAGGTGTAGGAGATACTAATCCTAAGTAGTTTTGGAGTGTCCGTGAGGGTTTAGGTGGAACTATGTTTAGGTCGAAAGGATGAAGGTGGATTGCACATATTTAATGAAGAATATGAAGTGCAGGAAATTTAGAAGTACTTAGGTTTAGGCCTTTTAATAGATAATAAGAGTAGGGATGGGATAATGGTTAGTGATGTAACCCAGGTCTGTGATAACCTTTCCAGGACCCTCTGTTATTAGAACCAGCTACTAAATGGGCTAATAAAAGATTAAGGTGTTGTTGATGGGTTTCATTTGGGTTAAAAAAGGGTAAATTTTGGGTTATGGGATGTCTAAATAATTATGGGTTTCCTTATGGGATGGCTTTGGTAAAGAAAATGGGTAATATATTGTGTATCTTGGTTTTGGGAGGTTTAGGGTTTAACAAAATTAAGATGGGCTGGTGGTTTTGAGACACTAGGGTTTTGGGTTACACAAAGATCCTATGGGATGAACTAGGATTGGTAGGAAAACGATTGGGTTAATATGGGTATGGTTTGGGATACCTAAACATACCATAGATAGGATGTGGGGAAGGGAAATTAGAACTAGGATGCTGTACAACGCGAAGGAAGGGTCAGGGTTTTAATAAACCTAATGGGAAGGGTTTGGGAGGTCTGAGGTTAAGAGAAAAGAAAGAGGGAAGCTTGTGGTTGGGGTCTGGAAAGTCTTGGATGGTTCTTAAATCTTTCTTGGACTTTCTTTTCTCTTCTTTCTTTTTTCCCGCTTCTTCTTTTCTTTTTCTTTTTCTTTTTCTTTTTTTTCCTTTATTTTTCTTTCTTTTTTCTTTCTTTTCCTTTGTTCTTCTTTCTTCTTTTCTTTGCTTTCTTTTTCTTTTTCTTTTCTATTCTTTCTTTCTCTTTTCTCTTCTGTTTTTCAGATGTGCCACAAGACTCAGAAACTTGAATTAGAGAAAATTCTGCAATTCAAGAAAGGGCTGCAGTGCTGTCGCAAGTTCAAGAAAGAGAAAAGAATAAGGAAACAAAAGGGGATGGGATGAAAAGGGAAAGGGACACTAGGATTTCGATTGGGAGGGGGCATCAGCTGTCACCACCAGCTGTGGGGAGGGATTTTCGGCCTTGCACTATGGTTAGGGAGGGGAATAGGGAAGGGTAGGGAGTTAGGGTTGTACTTACTTTTGGCTGGGGTTGAAGGATCACTTGATAGCTGCTGGAATTTGATCGTACAAGGCTGCCATGAGCTTAGAGAAGAAGATTAGTGCTGGAACTTACAGAAATGCACAGAATCACTCTTCAGCCCAGGACACAGGGTTTCTTCCCCCACAACCCAAGCCTCTGATTTTCTTATAAACTCTGAACTGATTTCATTCACAATGAGAGGAGCTATTTATAGCCTTACAATTTGAAATAAAACCTATCTGGACTCAACCTATAATTCCTAAGAAGACTCAACTAGGGGATCCTATTTAGGATAGGATTCCTTTACAACTCAAATCTCTAAATAAAAACTAGGAAGGACTCTTTAAATAAGACTTCCACAAAAATACATGTTTGGAAATAACATACCTAATTACCAGTAGGGGTCCAACTTGAAAATTGGACTTTAACAGGGATTCCTACTTAGACATGGACCCTTTAATAACTTGAGAAAAACAAACCCAACGATAAAAATAAAGATAGATTTATGACCCTTAGATCAAGGGGATTTCAACCAGACCCCTCTTGAGCCCTAAAGGTGCGGAAAAAATGACCAACATACCCCTGGGATATTCAAGCAATTTTGGATTAGGCCTTTTGGATCTGGTGTTTGGGCCCAATTATAGGGGCTCCAACCCTGGTTACATCAGTTAGGTGTGATCCTATTAGTGTGGAAAGGAGGGGGACAAAGGGATGGAAATTAGGGAGTTAAGTGGGTGGGGTGAATCTGTTGCCGCTGGGAATGGGAAGGTTTGCGTGGAGGTAGGGGAAAGGCCGGTTTATACTTACTTAGGCTGCTAAGCCTGCTATGATGCTTGAGTATAGCTTTTGTTGTAGGCTTGTACGTGATTAAGCAGATGAAGATTTGCAGGAATCATTCACACATAGCCGTGGGATTCCTCTTAGGAACCCACGACTTCACTCTACCCTTCAAGTTCTCATATATTCAATAATTCAAGACTGATTGTTACACATGATCATGGCTTATTTATAGCCTACATGAAGGAAACATAAAAGGACTCAACTTCCAAAAAGACAGCATAGTAGGACTCTTAACACGTAATTTAAATCAAACTTAAACTCCTACTTGACTCAAGACTCCCACTCAACTAAGATTCTATTATATCTCACTCTAGAAACATCCAATTTAAATTCTAAGAGAAGATATGGAATACTAACAAGAAACAGACTGTAACTATGGGATTCCCTGACAACTTAGGGAACATACCTAGACAGGGACTCTTCGATAACTTGCAGAATATTGACTCGAAACAAAAAACAAAAGTAGATCTAGGGCGCTAATAACATGCTGGACCCAATGATACCCTAACCTTGGACCCCAATATAACCAGAATACCATGGTATGGCCAGGAGCGTGGGGAGGTAACCCTAGGCCCTATGCTGCCCCTGGAAACAGTTTGCTCACCTTCTGCTGAGAGAACCGAGTCTGTAATCTCAGGTGGTTGTATTCTTCCTGCTAGGTCTTGTTTCAAAATATTCTTACTAATTTTTCAGCTTGGAGTTAATTTAGCATTCCACCGGGTAAGGGTCCACCAATTCAAATTTCAGATTAAACTGAGCTCATTTGTGGGCCATTTCTCAACCAAAATCAAACTGCTTCATTGCCCTTGGTATTCTATCAACTGGTTGAAGAAGCATAATTATTATTTATTTACAAGCCTTCTTTCTGATCTTACCAAACAGCCCCTACCTTCTAAATTGATTTTACTTTATTGCCATTAAACACCCTCCACTTCTGTATATATTCTCAGTTGAGTCCCTGGCTCTGTTTGTTCTTTCAGGTTTCTGACGTTTAAAAAAGTTAAAAGAATTGCCACTATTTTGAAACTGAATTTTAAGTCCTGTGATGGGACCCATAGCAACCCAGAAAAAAGTTTTCAAAACCCAGGTTTGCATTAGTTACAAGAACTGTTATGTCTACAAAAAGAAACAGAACTAAAATGGAAAAGAAGAAAGAGGAGACACAGTTTCTTACCTGCAACTCTTTAGCAGAAAGGTCAAGCTCTCTACGAACAAGGACTTGGCGAATCACAAAGAAGGTACCAAACCCTAGCAAGCCTAATAGTAAAAGCAGGTAAGATAGCTGAATTCCTAATTCAAATAGTTCTCCAGTCTCATAAACCATATTCAATCTAAATTCTGCACTTGAGTGAACTACTTGTGCCGAACTCAACCATGTTGCAGCTCCAGTTGAGAAAGAATACACCCATCTCAATGATTTCTTGTCATTTTGAATTTTATGGGTAGCTGAGTGTGCCCATGAGCATTCTGTCACAAGGTGTGAAAAACATTATAAGATAAAAGATTATTCTTCCCAACCACAGTAGTTGATTCAGATACTAAAAAATGAAATAAAGAAAAGAAACTCATAGCCTAGCATGTGCAATATTGAAAAGGATCATAAATCACATCCACTTTAAGGCTCAACTAAATCCACTTAGGCGTGGGCTAAACAATAAATATTTAATAAGAAGAAATAGCTTCAACATCTCCAGTCTCCCCCTCATGTAGCGCTCTCTGACACCAATAATAGGGCGAACAACAAAGAGACCATATGCTGTTGAATCATTGCCATCCATATGTATGCATATCACAGAATAATGAAATAATAACATTAAAGCAGAGCACTGATACTCCAGGCAGCAATAAGATCAAGGACATCAACATTTAGATCATGTTGCAGCAGTATAAAAAAAACCATAAACAGGACATATTGCTTGATAAAACAACAGCCATCAAGAACACATTCATCAAACCAGAAACTCCAAGTAATTATATCATATTCAGAAAAATCTGGCAATAGGATCAAACAGATTTGATCAGGAACATTAATTGCAGAATCTGATAACAATAAGAATATCAAAGGTTAATCAATATGTGCAGGGCAGCCAAGTAACTTGATCGAGTTCCTCTTATACACAGAAGGGGGGGAAATCCCAAAGTACAATACCAAAATAATGAAGTTGATCTGATCTTCAGCAACTGCCAGAATTAACTCCAATCAAAGATACCATGGCCAGATTCAGAAAAAGTCTTATCCTCCCCATTTTTGGACCATGTAGGTGCTTAAATCAAAAAAATGAATCCTGAAAGAATGAAATTGATAAGCATGCATTTATCATTATTTATTTGATTTAATTTCCCATACTTAATTAATTAAAAGAGAGCTAATTGAGTATTTTTGTGTCTTTTTCAAGAATAAGGTGATTTTGGTTATTACAAATAATATGAAGCAAGTTGACAAACATATTAGATATTTGTGGATTTTAATCATGGGATCCAATCTTGCTATCCAAGAAATCATGAATGCTGAGATCCAACTTAATTAATGCAAGAAGAGCACAAATCTTAGTCAAATTGGAAATAGGTGGAGGTCCAGGGAACAAAATTGGTAATAAGATCTGAAAATCGTGCAAACAGACCCACCTTGAGCATTTTGGGCATCTCTCTCTCATCTGAACTCGGATTAAGGTGATTCAAGATGCTATGGAAAGATGTTAGTTTAGAGTCGAACAAATAAAGGTACGAATAAAGGTACGAATAAAGGTCGAATTAATGGGTAAAGAAAACGAATACATTGTGTGCAGGATAAAAAGGAGAAGCCAGCCACGGATAGGGAAGAAGTCGGCAAACATGGATCTTGCCTTTCAACCCTCTCTCATTGCACAAGAAGAAGCCACGACCCTCTCTCTAAATTCCATTATTATTTGTTTTATGAGCTTTGTTATAATGAGTAGCTAGTTCCTTTTTCTTTGGGATGTAGATGAACCATTGTTTATTTCATTAGTTTGATAGTTCTAGCCTTCTAGTTGATGCTTTTAATTGTGTTTGAGTATGGCCGAAGATGCTCTATAGCTAAGCAAACTAAGCGTGCCAAGCTTTGGCAAAGGACGACAGTCTTGCAAAGATTGGGCATATCTAGGAGAGATCATCTTTTGTTTTGAAACATAGAGTTATATCGGTTAGTGAAAAGCATTGGGCATTCAAAATCCCAAAGATCCTCACTTATTCATAGTTAAAGTTTTTGCATTAATTAATAGTTTAATTTCTTTGTGTTTTTTTTAAGTAGAATAAAAACAATTCAGGTTTACTTTAAATTAGGTTTTGTTGAATTCAATCTTAGTAACTTAGCATTTTAGTTCCCCCTAGTTCAGCCCTGTACTTTCTGCTAGCTAGATTAGTATAGGATTTTATTTTTGATTGGTTAGCAACACGATGAGAGATAAATCCAACAGCATTCAACCCCCCCCAAAAAAAAAAAAAAAGAAGTGGAAGAAAGAAAGAAAGAAAGTAGATTCAACAGTTGGATAGGCTGCAGGTGAGGTTTCACATTAGGAACTCAGAAATCCGATCAGATAGAAACCAAATTGTGGTCAAATATAAAACTAAGACCAATGAACAACCTCCCAATACAACATCCTGATCAGACAAGAGAACCTTGGGTTTGGCAAGTACTGTAGAGAAAACTATTCTGATAACAAGAGGGTTCGCAAGAATGTAGAATAGAACTTACAAACTACAGTAGGTAAACAAACAATTGCAGCAGAAGCAATAAAAATAACAGCAGCAATGCATGATCAACAATAAAGCAGAACAAAGAAAGAAGCTTCACATGGAATATCACCTTCAGCCACACGGAATAATCATAGCAATGTAGCTCTAGATTGGTAAGAGACAATCCAGAAGACAATAACCAGGGTATGTTACAAACAAGGTATTCACCCAGGTCAAACTAGGGTTTTTGGTAAAATTAGAGTGAGGGTTTGATGGCTAGATTATGTCAACCTGAAGTAGAGGATAATGTGAAGAATTGCTCAGAAAAGTATTTGATTCATAGATCCCAATGGGGTATTTATAGTTACAACTTACAACCTAGTTAAGTCCTATACTAAGTAAGAAAAAGAAATATAAAAGGAAGTATAAAAACAAATAAAAAAACTAACTCTAGACTTTTTAGGAAACATATCCTATTCTAATTAGAAAACCTCAGTCCATGTTTTCAACACTCCCCTTCAAATTTGAGTATAGATATTTATCATGCCTAACTTGCTCCATAATGTAATTGAACCGTGCTCAAGCGCTCTGTGAGCACATCAGCCCGCTGCTCGTTTGAAGTAACAAAGGTGATAAGGATAAACCCAGCTTCAACCTTCTCTTTGATGAAATGACTGTCAATCTCCACATGCTTCGTCCTATCATGCTGTACTGGGTAATGGGTTATGAGCTATGTTGATCACTGACTTACTATCTGAGTATAACTGTATAGAAACTTCCAAATCTGTCCCAACCTCCTAAAGCAGCCCTTTAAGCCATAGTACCTCACAAATGCCTTGAGCAATTGCCCTAAACTCGGCCCCAGCACTGCTGGACCATGCAACCACAGTCTATTTCTTGCTTCTCCAAGTCACAAGGTTACCTCCCACATACACACAATACCCAGAGGTAGACTTCCTATCATTTGGACATCCTGTCCAGTCTACATCTGTATATGCCTCAATCTTTAAATGTCCATGAGCTGAAATTAAAATCCCTTTTCCTGGAGTAGTCTTCAAGTATCTCAAGATCCGATATATTGCATCTAAGTGTGAGGAGTAGGGATCATGCATATATTGGCTAATAAAATTAACTGCAAATGTGATGTCAGATCTAGTGTGAGATAGATATATCAACTTTCAACTTTCCCACTAATTTATGATACATTATCTTGTCAACTGGTTCTCCTTCCTTTGCCTTCAAGTTTAGGTTAAGGCTCAATAGGAGTCTCCGCAAGCTTACATCCTAGCATCCCAGTTTCCTCAAGAAGATCCAATGTATACTTCCTCTGGGATAAAGATACACCACTAGTAGAATATACCAACTCTAAACCTAGAAATATCTGAGTTTTCCCATGTCTTTGATCTCAAATTCGGTTCCCAGAAAAGCCTTCAATGCTTAAATCTCATCCTCATTACTGCCTGTGATCACAATATCATCCACATATAATAAAAGTATAGTAGTGTGGGAACCATTTCTTTTAATAAACAAAGTGTGGTCTGCATTGCTCTGCTTATAGCCATTAGATATCATTGCCTTATGGAACCTTCCAAACCACGCTCTTGGAGATTGCTTCAACCCATATAAAGCCCTCTTTAACTTGCACACTTATAGCTCTGTAGTAAAATACCCAGGTGGTATATCCATATATACCTCTTCTTGGAGTTCTCCATGGAAAAAGGCATTCTTCACATCTAATTGTTGTAAACTCCACCCTTTATTAATTGCACATGAAATAGTAGTACGAACTGTGTTCATCTTGGCAACAAGGGCAAATACCTTTCAACAATCCCATCTACCTTGTGCTTGATCACACACACCCATTTGCACCCAATAGTCTGCTTGTCCTATGGTCAAAGTCACCAAGTCCCACGTTTTGTTTTTCTCCAGAGCTTGCATTTCCTCATCCATAGCTTCTTTCCAATTTGAGTGAGATAATGCCTCTTGCCAAGTGTTAGGAATAGAAGTAGATGACAAAGAGGAAATAAAATTTTGAATTCTGGAGATAGGGACTGACATGAAACATAATTGGAAATAGGATGTTTTCTTAATGCACTTGGTAAGTCCAAAGTAGGATCAGAAGAAGGGTCAAAGACAGACTCACCTTGAGGAACAGATTGTTCAGGGCCGGCAACCAAAGCTTTTAACTGGCTTGGTTCAGAAGGGGTCACTCGTTGCTTTCTTTGAAAGGTCTTCAGAGGTCTAGTCTCTTCCTATATATCATCCACCAGTTGTTCATGTCTGGTCATTCCATCTTCCAAAGGAGCATCATCTGCAGAAATCTTAGGAGAAATATTGAAAGGTCCTCAACACTGGAACCTCTTCACTAAAACTCTCCCCCTGAAGAGGTGTACGGGGAAAATAAGGAATCTGTTCCTGGAACAAAACATCCATAGATACGAAAAAACGATGAGAACTAGGATGGTAACACTTATACCCCTTCTGTATAGGAGGATAACCCAAGAAAATGCACTTTAACCCACAAGGATCTAACTTTCCATGAACATGGTGGTTCCGGACAAAGGCAACACATCCAAAAACCTTAGGTGGACAACGTTGGTCTAAGACTCGAGAAGACATTCGGTTAATTAGATATGCAGCAGTGAGAACAGCGTCACCCCAAAATCGAAGAGGCACATGCATGGTAAACATAAGGGAATGTGCCACCTCAAGTAGATGTCTATTCTTACGTTCGGCAACCCCATTTTAAGGTGGAGTGTCGACACAACTAGTTTGGTGTATGATGCCACGGTTTGCGAAGTAGGAAAGGAATCCTCCACCCAAGTACTCAGTTCCTTTATCCGTACGAAGAATTTTGACTGTCGCCCCAAACTGAGTCCTAATCATATTATGAAAATTTTGAAAACACGCGAAAACATCACTTTTTTTGTGGAACTAAACCCTTGTGGTCCTAGTGCAACAGTCAATAAAGGTAACAAACCATTTATGACCAGATATAGACATGGTTCAAAAAGGACCCCACACATCAGAGTGAATGACTGAAAAAGGGATTTTACTACAATTATCTAATATAGGGTAAACATGCCTAGTCTGTTTGGCCAAAATACACGTCTCACAATAAAAATCATTCAAATTACATCTTTTAATCAGATCACGAAATAACTTGGACAAAATAGGTAAAGGAATGTGGCCAAGACGACTATGCCACTGTAATAAGGTAAAAAGTGCAGGAGAAGTGGAACTAAAGACCGTAGAAAGAACTAATGGGGACCCATCCATTAAGTAGAGTTCCCCTTTCTATCTACCACTGCCAATCGTAAGCCTCATTTCAAGATCCTGAAACACACAATGAGAAGGAAAGAAAGTTATTTTGCAGTTCATACCACGAGTAAGGCTACTAATTAGGGATGTCAACGGTGTGGTTTGGAGTGGGTTCATGTTGGGCTTAACGGTTTCGGGCTCAAATACACCTAGCCCAAACATGGCCCCTTAGTAAAATAACGGTTTCGGGCTGGTTTCGGTTTGGTGCGGTTTAGGTATGGGCTAACCAACGGTTTAGGCTAACAGTCTATACTCGGGTTGACTAACGGTTTGGGCTAATAATTTATGGTATGCAAGAAAAAGAACAAAAAGAAATAGTTGAACATCTTGCAACAAAAGCCAAAATTCTATGGAAAGCAAAATTGTAATTGATCAATTCCCATTAAAAAATGAAAAGTCATTCCACGTTACTTAGTTTAACTTTATATGCAAAGACATACCTCTAGATTGGATAAATATTTACTTAATTTAAACAAATTTGGTACATTCAATTGGGCATTCATACTTAATCCTTCTAATTGTCCTCTACAAGTAGTAGAAGACTATTTGATCTTTGAATTCATACTCAATTTTTTGATAGTCTACACCAACTACCTAGTGGTAATACGATGATTCAAACAATATTTAATATAAAACTATAAAACGGGTTGTAAAACAGTTTATAACGGGTTGCAGTTTGGGTTCGGGTTGATGCGGGCTCTGCCACCCTCAGCCCAAACACAACCCATTAAGGTTCGGTCAGGGCCGGTTCAGGCTATAATGGACCAGTGCAATTTGGTTATAACAGTTTGGGCTGCAATTTGACACCCCTACTACTAATAGATAAAAGATTAGCCGAAAACTTAAGAACATGCAAGACATTAGATACGGTAAGAGAAGGCGAACAGATAATAGATCATTTCCCAAAGATAGGGGAGAGAAACCCATCAGCCGTTCGAACATCCTGAGCAAAAGGAACAAATGAATATGTATGAAACAAAATAGATGAGCCTGTCATATAGTCGGTTGCCCCAGAGTCGATTACCCAGGAGGGATAAGTCAAATTGACATTATGACAACCAAAAATGCCTGTAGGGAATTGTGGATCAACAGAGGGAACACTGACAGAGGCTATATTCACGCTAGAAGTCGGTATTGGAGAAGATGAGTCAAGTTTGGACATCAACTAGAAAAGGTGTTGGGGCTCATCGAGGAAAGAGGTGTTGGAGTACTCAAGGTGGCAGAAGTGGTTTGATTTGCATATGTTTGATTGCTACCCTTGGTTTTATTCCTACCTCCTCCACGCGAATTTGTTGGACTTCCATGCAAGTTCCAACACTTGTCCTTCATATGACACTCTTTTCCACAATACTCGCACTTTACTAGAGGGTGAAAATCACCAGAACTAGATTATTATTGCCATAACCAACCACTAATGCAGATATATCAGATGTCTAAGTGTGTACCATAGCTGTCCTTCGACTGTTCTATGTATCTACCATGGCATAGGCTTGAGCCAAAGAAGGAAAAGGCTATCTAGAAAGGATCTGTGTGCGAATTTGATCAAATTTTATATTCAATCCTGCCAAAAAATCATAAACTCTCTATTTATCTTCCCATTGTTGATAGGCAATAGCATCTTCAGAATTCTTCAATGTAAACTTCCCATAGAAATCTAAAGTATGGTAATATCCCCAAAGAGTGTTATAGTACAGAGAAAGTGTAAGGTCCTTTTGCTGTAACTGATTGATTTTCTGTTTAATTTCAAAGCACTATGCATCATTGCCTACTCTGGAGTATGTATCTTTAGCAACTTTCCAAATAGTTGCCGCATCAGGAAGGAGGAGATAACTCTCTGCAATGCTTGATTCAATGGAGTTTATGAGAAAACCCATTATCAAAAATTCATATGTATAGCACTTGGAAAGTTGCAGACCAAGTGTGGAAAGTTTGGTAGAAATCCCATCAAGATGACCAGTAAGACCACGAACACCAACAACAAGGGAAACTGAACGAGCCCATCTAAAATAATTTGTCCCATTAAGTTTCACAGTGGTCATCTAAAGTGGAGAAAACTCACAATCCCTGTGAATGGAAGACATAGAAGACTCTTCAGATGTACCAAACAAGGGAGATATGGGATCAGCCATTGTAAGAAGAAATCACTCAAATTTACAAATAGCTCCTTGTGACTATCTGAATTTACATAAAGCTCTTGAAAGTTTTTGAAATTGCAAAATAGTCCCCGCAAGTTTACTAAATTATGAAAAAGTCCCTGAATTTTTTCAAAATTACAAAAAAAAATCCCTGGAAGTTTTCAAAATTACGAAAAAGTCACTGAAAGTTTTCGAAATTACAAAAAGGTTCCTAGAACTGTTTGAATTTGTGAAACAGCCCCCAGTACTATTCGAATTTACAAAAACAGCCCCCTGTGAATTCCAAACACTTAAGAGTTTCGACTTTCGAGGACACTTAAGAGTTAAGTCTCTTGAGAGTTGAGAGACACAAAGCGCGTTATAGAAAGGCTTTCCTTGCTAGAAGAGTAAGGGAGAGCAGGGAAAAGCAAAGAGAGAGTAACAGAAATGAGTAAGGTGGGGAATTTAAATGAAACAAGGAATGGCTGCAAAACCAGTGAAGCCAAATTCAAATCCAGAAGGCATTGAGATGAAGATGGAATCGTTGACTCTCCACGCACATCTAGAAGAAGAGTGCTACAGTTCTGCTCCTACGAGCCCAGTAGAGAATAATCATTGAGAAGAGTCTCCTTCTCCTACTTGTTCGCCTCTATCTTCTGGTTCTGCTCCTGAGAACCCAGTAGAAAACTATAATCAACGAGTTTTAAAGTCTTCTGAGCAGCGACAGCGGCAGCGGTAATGGTAGCAGCAGGGAGAAATCAAGAGAAAGAAGGTTTCTCAAGTTCCCTCTTTCTTCCCTAATCGAAATTAGGCTCTGATACCATGTTGTAATGTGAAGAATTGCTCAGAAAAGTATTTGATTCATAGACCCCAATAGGGTATTTGTAATTACAACCTTGTTAAGTACTATACTAAGTAGGAAAAGGAAATATAAAACAAATAAAAAACTAACTCTAGTCTTATTAGGAAACATAATCCTATTCTAATTAGAAAACCTAGGTTCATGTTTTCAACAGGAGTCTTATCAGCAATGGTTTTGTCAAGTTTTAACGGATTTAGGATAGCTAAACAGCATCAACAGCAAGGTTTCAGATAGTGTTCTAGGTATTTGGAAAGAGAAGAAGATGGAATATTAGGGTTTTTTATGGTAAGTTTGAGATGGGGCTTGAATCAAGTTTCCCTGAGTGTCTAGGGAGAATGCAATCCAAAAAGGGCAAGTTTTTTGTGGTTGGTCTGTGCCCAGTGAGTTTAGGGTTTGGGAAATAAATTCAGAGATGGGGGGATTCTACTGTTTGCTTGTTTAGAAGGATAGAACAAGGATGGTTGGAGCTGGGATGGTTCAAACTCGCTGTTGTTACAGATTTCTTGAACAGAAACTCAAGTGGTTGACAATTCTTGAATAAAAATCAGAAATTGAACAAATATGCTTCTAAGAACCACGAGGACTTCACAACGCAAGGTGTCAATTGAATCAAACACCAAACCCACCAAGCTTGATCAAACACAAGACTTAGTCTTCTTGAAGAAGAGAAAGTTGCAGACAACAGCTTGCAAGAGTGGAACTATCAAACTGTGTGAGATAACAAGCACTTCCAAAAATTTGCCTTTCAATTTTAGTGGCTCCAAGCATGGTTCGAGAAATTGCGAGATATCTCGGTTTCCGGAAACCAGAGACGAGATGCTATACAAAATGGGAAGAATCGTTTATCTAGGCTGAGATCTCGATCACGTCGATCTTGGTTCTACTAGAATCTCGATTGAAGGTACCTTATAAAATATGAAGATCTTGATCAAGATCGAGTGCGATGAGATCTCGTCCCTTTTGCAACTGTGATCTCCTCCCTTGCTTAATTTCTGCTTCATCAACAACTTGTTTAAAGCATCTACAGCAAAGATTTGAGTGGTTCTCAAGCAAATCTTGAAGAAAGGTGAGAA